>NC_134356.1:701458291-701655791 GCF_048569485.1 Anomaloglossus baeobatrachus
GAGCCTTGTGCTCTCAGACCCCCCAGTTTCCTCATCTCTGTGAGGAGTGGTCGGGGGTCTGTCACTATGGCCAGAGTGGAGCCTTGTGCTCTCAGACCCCCCAGTGTCCTTGTCTCTGTGAGGAGGGTCGGGGGTCTGTCACTATGGCCAGAGTGGAGCCTTGTGCTCTCAGATCCCCCCAGTTTCCTCTTCTCTGTGAAGAAGGTCGGGGGTCTGTCACTCTAGCCAGAATGGAGCCTTGTGCTCTCAGACCCCCCAGTTTCCTCGTCTCTTCTCTGTGAGGAGGGGTCGGGGGTCTGTCACTATGGCCAGAGTGGAGCCTTGTACACTCAGACCCCCCAGTTTCCTCATCTCTGTGAGGAGGGGTCGGGGGTCTGTCACTATGGCCAGAGTGGAGCCTTGTGCTCTCAGACCCCCCAGTTTCCTCTTCTCTGTGAGGAGGGGTCGGGGGTCTGTCACTATGGCCAGAGTGGAGCCTTGTACTCTCAGACCCCCCCAGTTTCCTCTTCTCTGTGAGGAGGGGTCGGGGGTCTGTAACTATGGCCAGAGTGGAGCCTTGTACTCTCAGACCCCCCCAGTTTCCTCTTCTCTGTGAGGAGGGGTCGGGGGTCTGTAACTATGGCCAGAGTGGAGCCTTGTACTCTCAGACCCCCCAGTTTCCTCTTCTCTGTGAGGAGGGGTCGGGGGTCTGTCACTATGGCCAGAGTGGAGCCTTGTACTCTCAGACCCCCCAGTTTCCTCTTCTCTATGAGGAGGGTTCGGGGGTCTGTCACTATGGCCAAGAGTGGAGCCTTGTGCTCTCAGACCCCCCTAGTTTCCTCTTCTCTGTGAGGAGGGGTCGGGGGGTCTGTCACTATGGCCAGAGTGGAGCCTTGTACTCTCAGACCCCCCCAGTTTCCTCTTCTCTGTGAGGAGGGGTCGGGGGTCTGTAACTATGGCCAGAGTGGAGCCTTGTACTCTCAGACCCCCCAGTTTCCTCTTCTCTGTGAGGAGGGGTCGGGGGTCTGTCACTATAGCCAGAGTGGAGCCTTGTGCTCTCAGACCCCCCCAGTTTCCTCGTCTCTTCTCTGTGAGGAGGGGTCGGGGGTCTGTCACTATGGCCAGAGTGGAGCCTTGTGCTCTCAGACCCCCCAGTTTCCTCTTCTCTGTGAGGAGGGGTCGGGGGTCTGTCACTATGGCCAGACTGGAGCCTTGTGCTCTCATACCCCCCCCAGTTTAATCTTCTCTGTGAGGAGGGGTCGGGGGTCTGTCACTATGGCCAGAGTGGAGCCTTGTGCTCTCAGACCCCCCAGATTCCTCTTCTGTGTGAGGAGGGGTCGGGGGTCTGTCACTATGGCCAGAGTGGAGCCTTGTGCTCACAGACCCCCCAGTTTCCTCTTCTGTGTGAGGAGGGGTCGGGGGTCTGTCACTATGGCCAGAGTGGAGCCTTGTGCTCACAGACCCCCCAGTTTCCTCTTCTGTGTGAGGAGGGGTCGGGGGTCTGTCACTATGGCCAGAGTGGAGCCTTGTACTCTCAGACCCCCCAGTTTCCTCGTCTCTGTGAGGAGGGGTCGGGGGTCTGTCACTATGGCCAGAGTGGAGCCTTGTGCTCTCACACCCCCCCAGTTTCCTCTTCTCTGTGAGGAGGGGTCGGGGGTCTGTCACTATGGCCAGAGTGGAGCCTTGTGCTCACAGACCCCCCAGTTTCCTCTTCTGTGTGAGGAGGGGTCGGGGGTCTGTCACTATGGCCAGAGTGGAGCCTTGTACTCTCAGACCCCCCAGTTTCCTCTTCTCTGTGAGGAGGGGTCGGGGGTCTGTGACTATGGCCAGAGTGGAGCCTTGTGCTCTCAGACCCCCCAGTTTCCTCTTCTCTGTGAGGAGGGGTCGGGGGTCTGTCACTATGGCCAGAGTGGAGCCTTTTGCTCTCAGACCCCCCAGTTTCCTCGTCTCTGTGAGGAGGGGTCGGGGGTCTGTCACTATGGCCAGAGTGGAGCCTTGTGCTCTCAGACCCCCCAGTTTCCTCGTCTCTGTGAGGAGGGTTCGGGGGTCTGTCACTATGGCCAGAGTGGAGCCTTGTGCTCTCAGATCCCCCCAGTTTCCTCTTCTCTGTGAGGAAGGTCGGGGGTCTGTCACTATAGCCAGAGTGGAGCCTTGTGCTCTCAGACCCCCCAGTTTCCTCGTCTCTTCTCTGTGAGGAAGGGTCGGGGGTCTGTCACTATGGCCAGAGTGGAGTCTTGTGCTCTCAGACCCCCCAGTTTCCTCGTCTCTTCTCTGTGAGGAGGAGTCGGGGGTCTGTCACTATGGCCAGAGTGGAGCCTTGTGCTCTCAGACCCCCCAGTTTCCTCATCTCTGTGAGGAGTGGTCGGGGGTCTGTCACTATGGCCAGAGTGGAGCCTTGTGCTCTCAGACCCCCCAGTTTCCTTGTCTCTGTGAGGAGGGGTCGGGGGTCTGTCACTATGGCCAGAGTGGAGCCTTGTGCTCTCAGACCCCCCAGTTTCCTCTTCTCTGTGAGGAGGGGTCGGGGGTCTTTCACTATGGCCAGAGTGGAGCCTTGTGCTCTCAGACCCCCCCAGTTTCCTCTTCTCTGTGAGGAGGGGTCGGGGGTCTGTCACTATGGCCAGAGTGGAGCCTTGTACTCTCAGACCCCCCCAGTTTCCTCTTCTCTGTGAGGAGGGGTTGGGGGTCTGTAACTATGGCCAGAGTGGAGCCTTGTACTCTCAGACCCCCCCAGTTTCCTCTTCTCTGTGAGGAGGGGTCGGGGGTCTGTAACTATGGCCAGAGTGGAGCCTTGTACTCTCAGACCCCCCAGTTTCCTCTTCTCTGTGAGGAGGGGTCGGGGGTCTGTCACTATGGCCAGAGTGGAGCCTTGTACTCTCAGACCCCCCAGTTTCCTCTTCTCTATGAGGAGGGTTCGGGGGTCTGTCACTATGGCCAGAGTGGAGCCTTGTGCTCTCAGACCCCCCTAGTTTCCTCTTCTCTGTGAGGAGGGGTCGGGGGTCTGTCACTATGGCCAGAGTGGAGCCTTGTACTCTCAGACCCCCCCAGTTTTCTCTTCTCTGTGAGGAGGGGTCGGGGGTCTGTAACTATGGCCAGAGTGGAGCCTTGTACTCTCAGACCCCCCAGTTTCCTCTTCTCTGTGAGGAGGGGTCGGGGGTCTGTCACTATAGCCAGAGTGGAGCCTTGTGCTCTCAGACCCCCCCAGTTTCCTCGTCTCTTCTCTGTGAGGAGGGGTCGGGGGTCTGTCACTATGGCCAGAGTGGAGCCTTGTGCTCTCAGACCCCCCAGTTTCCTCTTCTCTGTGAGGAGGGGTCGGGGGTCTGTAACTATGGCCAGAGTGGAGCCTTGTGCTCTCAGACCCCCCAGTTTCCTCGTCTCTGTGAGGAGGGGTCGGGGGTCTGTCACTATGGCCAGAGTGGAGCCTTGTGCTCTCAGATCCCCCCAGTTTCCTCTTCTCTGTGAGGAAGGTCGGGGGTCTGTCACTCTAGCCAGAGTGGAGCCTTGTGCTCTCAGACCCCCCAGTTTCCTCGTCTCTTCTCTGTGAGGAAGGGTCGGGGGTCTGTCACTATGGCCAGAGTGGAGTCTTTTGCTCTCAGACCCCCCAGTTTCCTCGTCTCTTCTCTGTGAGGAGGGGTCGGGGGTCTGTCACTATGGCCAGAGTGGAGCCTTGTGCTCTCAGACCCCCCAGTTTCCTCTTCTCTGTGAGGAGGGGTTGGGGGTCTGTCACTATGGCCAGAGTGGAGTCTTGTGCTCTCAGACCCCCCAGTTTCCTCTTCTCTGTGAGGAGGGGTCGGGGGTCTGTCACTATGGCCAGAGTTGAGCCTTGTGCTCTCAGACCCCCCAGTTTCCTCTTCTCTGTGAGGAGGGGTCAGGGGTCTGTCACTATGGCCAGAGTGGAGCCTTGTACTCTCAGACACCCCCAGTTTCCTCTTCTCTGTGAGGAGGGGTCGGGGGTCTGTAACTATGGCCAGAGTGGAGCCTTGTACTCTCAGACCCCCAGTTTCCTCTTCTCTGTGAGGAGGGGTCGGGGGTCTGTCACTATGGCCAGAGTGGAGCCTTGTACTCTCAGACCCCCCAGTTTCCTCTTCTCTGTGAGGAGGGGTCGGGGGTCTGTCACTACGGCCAGAGTGGAACCTTGTACTCTCAGACCCCCCCAGTTTCCTCTTCTCTGTGAGGAGGGGTCGGGGGTCTGTAACTATGGCCAGAGTGGAGCCTTGTACTCTCAGACCCCCCAGTTTCCTCTTCTCTGTGAGGAGGGGTCGGGGGTCTGTCACTATGGTCAGAGTGGAGCCTTGTGCTCTTGTGTCGCCCTGGGCAAGCCAGGGGTCACAGGTCACAACACCACCACACCCCACACTCCAGGTAGGCACATCACAGCTAACCACAAATCCTTGTTGCCTTCCTCCAGAGGTTGATGATGCACACCAGGGGGTGGGCCAGGCGGTTGGCTCCGCCCACCAAGGAGCTCACAACTCTGGAGGCAGGAAGTAACCAGGCAGTCCAGCTAGGGACATGAAAGAGTGAACAGCAGAAAACCCAGGCAGGGCAAGTGTAAGGAGCTAAGTGAAGGAGTAAACAAGCAGGGAAAGTAAGAAAGTGGAAAAGGAGAAAAAGCAAGTAAAGTAACAGAAGAGAAAGACAGCCTGAAGGGTCCAGCTTTGTGAGGGCCAGAACAGCAAGGTCAGCAACGGCGGTGACTGTCTGGAGGGGGACCGTTCGGAAGTTCCTGGAAGGACCCCGTTGGCTGTGTGCCCGGTGGTCTGGAGCAGTGTTCCGAAGGACAGTCAGCACCAGGGCAGGGGCCTCTCGGACCCCGGCAAGGCTAGGAGTCGCCAGATTTGCCAAATCCGTCAGTGACGGGGACGCAGATCCCCCAACAACCAAGTCCCGATTGAAGGCAACAGCCCAACCCGTATTGGAGAGACACCGCCACCGCCACGGCACAACTTTCTCAGGGCCAGCGCCTGCGGGCAAAGTGTAGAGCTCCTCCGGCCCAGATTGCAGCCGGGGAGCGGGTAACCGGAGGGAATCCACCGCTACCATCAGTCAACACAGGTGCAAGGAAGAGGGACATCACCGTCACCTACCGGGAGTGCAGGTGCAGCCGTCTGTGGGACCATCCTACCAGCCGTTGGTTTACCGTACAAACTGTGTCCGTGTGTCAGGCTGAGTGAGTACCATAGTGCCGCAAGGCACAGCGCTGCCCCCGCGTCCCTGCGCCCTCCAGGCCCTACACTTCACATCTCTTCACCGGGCCCCGGGATCACCAACCCCTACCCACGGAGGGGCAACACAACACCTGGCTGCTCCGCATCACCATCCCCGGGACCCCCACACTGAGCAGCGGTGGTGCAATCACCACAACCGTGGGTGGCGTCACGAACTATAACAATCCCTTCACCCAACAAACACCCCCTTTCACTCACGGGCGAGGAGTGTCGCTCGAGAAACCCCGGGATCCGGCCCACAGCTCGAGCCACCAGGAGCAGCTGCCGGACCCGAGCAGAAAGGGTGAGCGCGGTGTGCTGACACCCTCCTCCCCGCCCGCGACACTCTCAGACCCCCCCAGTTTCCTCGTCTCTTCTCTGTGAGGAGGGGTCGGGGGTCTGTCACTATGGCTAGAGTGGAGCCTTGTACTCTCAGAACCCCAGTTTCCTCGTCTCTTCTCTGTGAGGAGGGATCGGGGGTCTGTCACTATGGCCAGAGTGGAGCCTTGTGCTCTCAGAACCCCAGTTTCCTCGTCTCTTCTGGGTGAGGAGGGGTCGGGGGTCTGTCACTATGGCCAGAGTGGAGACTTGTGCTCTCAGACCCCCCAATTTCCTCTTCTGTGTGAGGAGGGGTCGGGGGTCTGTCACTATGGCCAGAGTGAAGCCTTGTGCTCACAGACTCCCCAGTTTCCTCTTCTGTGTGAGGAGGGGTCGGGGTCTGTCACTATGGCCAGAGTGGAGCCTTGTACTCTCAGACCCCCAGTTTCCTCTTCTCTGTGAGGAGGGGTCGGGGGTCTGTCACTATGGCCAGAGTGGAGCCTTGTGCTCTCAGACCCCCCAGTTTCCTTGTCTCTGTGAGGAGGGGTCGGGGGTCTGTCACTATGGCCAGAGTGGAGCCTTGTGCTCTCAGACCCCCAGTTTTCCTTGTCTCTGTGAGGAGGGGTCGGGGGTCTGTCACTATGGCCAGAGTGGAGCCTTGTGCTCTCAGACCCCCCAGTTTCCTCTTCTGTGTGAGGAGGGGTCGGGGGTCTGTCACTATGGCCAGAATGGAGCCTTGTACTCTCAGACCCCCAGTTTCCTCTTCTCTGTGAGGAGGGGTCGGGGGTCTGTAACTATGGCCAGAGTGGAGCCTTGTGCTCTCAGACCCCCCAGTTTCCTCTTCTCTGTGAGGAGGGGTCGGGGGTCTGTCACTATGGCCAGAGTTGAGCCTTGTGCTCTCAGACCCCCCAGTTTCCTCTTCTCTGTGAGGAGGGGTCGGGGGTCTGTCACTATGGCCAGAGTGGAGCCTTGTACTCTCAGACACCCCCAGTTTCCTCTTCTCTGTGAGGAGGGGTCGGGGGTCTGTAACTATGGCCAGAGTGGAGCCTTGTACTCTCAGACCCCCAGTTTCCTCTTCTCTGTGAGGAGGGGTCGGGGGTCTGTCACTATGGCCAGAGTGGAGCCTTGTACTCTCAGACCCCCCAGTTTCCTCTTCTCTGTGAGGAGGGGTCGGGGGTCTGTCACTATGGCCAGAGTGGAGCCTTGTACTCTCAGACCCCCCCAGTTTCCTCTTCTCTGTGAGGAGGGGTCGGGGGTCTGTAACTATGGCCAGAGTGGAGCCTTGTACTCTCAGACCCCCCAGTTTCCTCTTCTCTGTGAGGAGGGGTCGGGGGTCTGTCACTATAGCCAGAGTGGAGCCTTGTGCTCTCAGACCCCCCCAGTTTCCTCGTCTCTTCTCTGTGAGGAGGGGTCGGGGGTCTGTCACTATGGCCAGAGTGGAGCCTTGTGCTCTCAGACCCCCCCAGTTTCCTCGTCTCTTCTCTGTGAGGAGGGGTCAAGGGTCTGTCACTATGGCCAAAGTGGAGCCTTGTGTTCTCAGACCCCCAGTTTCCTTGTCTCTTCTCTGTGAGGAGGGGTCGGGGGTCTGTCACTACGGCCAGAGTGGAACCTTGTGCTCTCAGACCCCCTAGTTTCCTCTTCTCTGTGAGGAGGGGTCGGGGGTCTGTAACTATGGCCAGAGTGGAGCCTTGTACTCTCAGACCCCCCAGTTTCCTCTTCTCTGTAAGGAGGGGTCGGTGGTCTGTCACTATGGTCAGAGTGGAGCCTTGTGCTCTCAGACCCCCCCAGTTTCCTCGTCTCTTCTCTGTGAGGAGGGGTCGGGGGTCTGTCACTATGGCTAGAGTGGAGCCTTGTACTCTCAGAACCCCAGTTTCCTCGTCTCTTCTCTGTGAGGAGGGATCGGGGGTCTGTCACTATGGCCAGAGTGGAGCCTTGTACTCTCAGAACCCCAGTTTCCTCGTCTCTTCTCTGTGAGGAGGAGTCGGGGGTCTGTCACTATGGCCAGAGTGGAGACTTGTGCTCTCAGACCCCCCAATTTCCTCTTCTGTGTGAGGAGGGGTCGGGGGTCTGTCACTATGGCCAGAGTGGAGCCTTGTACTCACAGACTCCCCAGTTTCCTCTTCTGTGTGAGGAGGGGTCGGGGGTCTGTCACTATAGCCAGAGTGGAGCCTTGTACTCTCAGACCCCCAGTTTCCTCTTCTCTGTGAGGAGGGGTCGGGGGTCTGTCACTATGGCCAGAGTGGAGCCTTGTGCTCTCAGACCCCCCAGTTTCCTTGTCTCTGTGAGGAGGGGTCGGGGGTCTGTCACTATGGCCAGAGTGGAGCCTTGTACTCTCAGACACCCCCAGTTTCCTCTTCTCTGTGAGGAGGGGTCGGGGGTCTGTAACTATGGCCAGAGTGGAGCCTTGTACTCTCAGACCCCCAGTTTCCTCTTCTCTGTGAGGAGGGGTCGGGGGTCTGTCACTATGGCCAGAGTGGAGCCTTGTACTCTCAGACCCCCCAGTTTCCTCTTCTCTGTGAGGAGGGGTCGGGGGTCTGTCACTATGGCCAGAGTGGAGCCTTGTACTCTCAGACCCCCCCAGTTTCCTCTTCTCTGTGAGGAGGGGTCGGGGGTCTGTAACTATGGCCAGAGTGGAGCCTTGTACTCTCAGAGCCCCCAGTTTCCTCTTCTCTGTGAGGAGGGGTCGGGGGTCTGTCACTATAGCCAGAGTGGAGCCTTGTGCTCTCAGACCCCCCCAGTTTCCTCGTCTCTTCTCTGTGAGGAGGGGTCGGGGGTCTGTCACTATGGCCAGAGTGGAGCCTTGTGCTCTCAGACCCCCCCAGTTTCCTCGTCTCTTCTCTGTGAGGAGGGGTCGGGGGTCTGTCACTATGGCCAGAGTGGAGCCTTGTACTCTCAGAACCCCAGTTTCCTCGTCTCTTCTCTGTGAGGAGGGGTCGGGGATCTGTCACTATGGCCAGAGTGGAGCCTTGTGCTCTCAGACCCCCCAGTTTCCTCTTCTCTGTGAGGAGGGGTCGGGGGTCTGTCACTATAGCCAGAGTGGAGCCTTGTGCTCTCAGACCCCCCCAGTTTCCTCGTCTCTTCTCTGTGAGGAGGGGTCGGGGGTCTGTCACTATGGCCAGAGTGGAATCTTGTGCTCTCAGAACCCCAGTTTCCTCGTCTCTTCTCTGTGAGGAGGGGTCGGGGGTCTGTCACTATGGCCAGAGTGGAGTCTTGTGCTCTCAGACCCCCCAGTTTCCTCTTCTCTGTGAGGAGGGGTCGGGGGTCTGTGACTATGGCCAGAGTGGAGCCTTGTGCTCTCAGACCCCCCAGTTTCCTCTTCTCTGTGAGGAGGGGTCGGGGGTCTGTCACTATGGCCAGAGTGGAGCCTTTTGCTCTCAGACCCCCCAGTTTCCTCGTCTCTGTGAGGAGGGGTCAGGGGTCTGTCACTATGGCCAGAGTGGAGCCTTGTGCTCTCAGACCCCCCCAGTTTAATCTTCTCTGTGAGGAGGGGTCGGGGGTCTGTCACTATGGCCAGAGTGGAGCCTTGTGCTCTCAGACCCCCCAGATTCCTCTTCTGTGTGAGGAGGGGTCGGGGGTCTGTCACTATGGCCAGAGTGGAGCCTTGTGCTCACAGACCCCCCAGTTTCCTCTTCTGTGTGAGGAGGGGTCGGGGGTCTGTCACTATGGCCAGAGTGGAGCCTTGTGCTCACAGACCCCCCAGTTTCCTCTTCTGTGTGAGGAGGGGTCGGGGGTCTGTCACTATGGCCAGAGTGGAGCCTTGTACTTTCAGACCCCCCCGTTTCCTCGTCTCTGTGAGGAGGGGTCGGGGGTCTGTCACTATGGCCAGAGTGGAGCCTTGTGCTTTCACACACCCCCAGTTTCTTCTTCTCTGTGAGGAGGGGTCGGGGGTCTGTCACTATGGCCAGAGTGGAGCCTTGTGCTCACAGACCCCCCAGTTTCCTCTTCTGTGTGAGGAGGGGTCGGGGGTCTGTCACTATGGCCAGAGTGGAGCCTTGTACTCTCAGACCCCCCAGTTTCCTCTTCTCTGTGAGGAGGGGTCGGGGGTCTGTGACTATGGCCAGAGTGGAGCCTTGTGCTCTCAGACCCCCCAGTTTCCTCTTCTCTGTGAGGAGGGGTCGGGGGTCTGTCACTATGGCCAGAGTGGAGCCTTTTGCTCTCAGACCCCCCAGTTTCCTCGTCTCTGTGAGGAGGGGTCGGGGGTCTGTCACTATGGCCAGAGTGGAGCCTTGTGCTCTCAGACCCCCCAGTTTCCTCGTCTCTGTGAGGAGGGGTCGGGGGTCTGTCACTATGGCCAGAGTGGAGCCTTGTGCTCTCAGATCCCCCCAGTTTCCTCTTCTCTGTGAGGAAGGTCGGGGGTCTGTCACTATAGCCAGAGTGGAGCCTTGTGCTCTCAGACCCCCCAGTTTCCTCGTCTCTTCTCTGTGAGGAAGGGTCGGGGGTCTGTCACTATGGCCAGAGTGGAGTCTTGTGCTCTCAGACCCCCCAGTTTCCTCGTCTCTTCTCTGTGAGGAGGGGTCGGGGGTCTGTCACTATGGCCAGAGTGGAGCCTTGTGCTCTCAGACCCCCCAGTTTCCTCATCTCTGTGAGGAGTGGTCGGGGGTCTGTCACTATGGCCAAAGTGGAGCCTTGTGCTCTCAGACCCCCCAGTGTCCTTGTCTCTGTGAGGAGGGGTCGGGGGTCTGTCACTATGGCCAGAGTGGAGCCTTGTGCTCTCAGATCCCCCCAGTTTCCTCTTCTCTGTGAAGAAGGTCGGGGGTCTGTCACTCTAGCCAGAATGGAGCCTTGTGCTCTCAGACCCCCCAGTTTCCTCGTCTCTTCTCTGTGAGGAGGGGTCGGGGGTCTGTAACTATGGCCAGAGTGGAGCCTTGTACTCTCAGACCCCCCAGTTTCCTCTTCTCTGTGAGGAGGGGTCGGGGGTCTGTCACTATGGCCAGAGTGGAGCCTTGTACTCTCAGACCCCCCAGTTTCCTCTTCTCTGTGAGGAGGGGTCGGGGGTCTGTCACTATGGCCAGAGTGGAGCCTTGTACTCTCAGACCCCCCCAGTTTCCTCTTCTCTGTGAGGAGGGGTCGGGGGACTGTAACTATGGCCAGAGTGGAGCCTTGTACTCTCAGACCCCCCAGTTTCCTCTTCTCTGTGAGGAGGGGTCGGGGGTCTGTCACTATGGCCAGAGTGGAGCCTTGTGCTCTCAGACCCCCCCAGTTTCCTCGTCTCTTCTCTGTGAGGAGGGGTCGGGGGTCTGTCACTATGGCCAGAGTGGAGCCTTGTGCTCTCAGAACCCCAGTTTCCTCGTCTCTTCTCTGTGAGGAGGGGTCGGGGGTCTGTCACTATGGCCAGAGTGGAGTCTTGTGCTCTCAGACCCCCCAGTTTCCTCTTCTCTGTGAGGAGGGGTCGGGGGTCTGTCACTATGGCCAGAGTGGAGCCTTGTACTCTCAGACCCCCCCAGTTTCCTCGTCTCTTCTCTGTGAGGAGGGGTCGGGGGTCTGTCACTATGGCCAGAGTGGAGCCTTGTGCTCTCAGAACCCCAGTTTCCTTGTCTCTTCTCTTTGAGGAGGGGTCGGGGGTCTGTCACTATGGCCAGAGTGGAGCGTTGTGCTCTCAGACCCCCCAAGTTTCCTCGTCTCTTCTCTGTGAGGAGGGGTCGGGGGTCTGTCACTATGGCCAGAGTGGAGCCTTGTGCTCTCAGACCCCCCCAGTTTAATCTTCTCTGTGAGGAGGGGTCGGGGGTCTGTCACTATGGCCAGAGTGGAGCCTTGTGCTCTCAGACCCCCCAGATTCCTCTTCTGTGTGAGGAGGGGTCGGGGGTCTGTCACTATGGCCAGAGTGGAGCCTTGTGCTCTCAGGCCCCCCAGTTTCCTCTTCTCTGTGAGGAGGGGTCGGGGGTCTGTCACTATGGCCAGAGTGGAGCCTTGTGCTCTCAGACCCCCCCAGTTTCCTCTTCTCTGTGAGGAGGGGTCGGGGGTCTGTCACTATGGCCAGAGTGGAGCCTTGTACTCTCAGACCCCCCCCCGTTTCCTCTTCTCTGTGAGGAGGGGTCGGGGGTCTGTAACTATGGCCAGAGTGGAGCCTTGTACTCTCAGACCCCCCAGTTTCCTCTTCTCTGTGAGGAGGGGTCGGGGGTCTGTCACTATGGCCAGAGTGGAGCCTTGTACTCTCAGACCCCCCAGTTTCCTCTTCTCTGTGAGGAGGAGTCGGGGGTCTGTCACTATGGCCAGAGTGGAGCCTTGTGCTCTCAGACCCCCCCAGTTTCCTGTTCTCTGTGTCTGTGAGGAGGGGTCGGGGGTCTGTCACTATGGCCAGAGTGGAGCCTTGTACTCTCAGACCCCCCCAGTTTCCTCTTCTCTGTGAGGAGGGGTCGGGGGTCTGTAACTATGGCCAGAGTGGAGCCATGTACTCTCAGACCCCCCAGTTTCCTCTTCTCTGTGAGGAGGGGTCGGGGGTCTGTCACTATGGTCAGAGTGGAGCCTTGTGCTCTCAGACCCCCCCAGTTTCCTCGTCTCTTCTCTGTGAGGAGGGGTCGGGGGTCTGTCACTATGGCCAGAGTGGAGCCTTGTACTCTCAGAACCCCAGTTTCCTCGTCTCTTCTCTGTGAGGAGGGGTCGGGGATCTGTCACTATGGCCAGAGTGGAGCCTTGTGCTCTCAGACCCCCCCAGTTTCCTCGTCTCTTCTCTGTGAGGAGGGGTCGGGGGTCTGTCACTATGGCCAGAGTGGAATCTTGTGCTCTCAGAACCCCAGTTTCCTCGTCTCTTCTCTGTGAGGAGGGGTCGGGGGTCTGTCACTATGGCCAGAGTGGAGTCTTGTGCTCTCAGACCCCCCAGTTTCCTCTTCTCTGTGAGGAGGGGTCGGGGGTCTGTGACTATGGCCAGAGTGGAGCCTTGTGCTCTCAGACCCCCCAGTTTCCTCTTCTCTGTGAGGAGGGGTCGGGGGTCTGTCACTATGGCCAGAGTGGAGCCTTTTGCTCTCAGACCCCCCAGTTTCCTCGTCTCTGTGAGGAGGGGTCGGGGGTCTGTCACTATGGCCAGAGTGGAGCCTTGTGCTCTCAGACCCCCCCAGTTTAATCTTCTCTGTGAGGAGGGGTCGGGGGTCTGTCACTATGGCCAGAGTGGAGCCTTGTGCTCTCAGACCCCCCAGATTCCTCTTCTGTGTGAGGAGGGGTCGGGGGTCTGTCACTATGGCCAGAGTGGAGCCTTGTGCTCACAGACCCCCCAGTTTCCTCTTCTGTGTGAGGAGGGGTCGGGGGTCTGTCACTATGGCCAGAGTGGAGCCTTGTGCTCACAGACCCCCCAGTTTCCTCTTCTGTGTGAGGAGGGGTCGGGGGTCTGTCACTATGGCCAGAGTGGAGCCTTGTACTTTCAGACCCCCCCGTTTCCTCGTCTCTGTGAGGAGGGGTCGGGGGTCTGTCACTATGGCCAGAGTGGAGCCTTGTGCTTTCACACCCCCCCAGTTTCTTCTTCTCTGTGAGGAGGGGTCGGGGGTCTGTCACTATGGCCAGAGTGGAGCCTTGTGCTCACAGTCCCCCCAGTTTCCTCTTCTGTGTGAGGAGGGGTCGGGGGTCTGTCACTATGGCCAGAGTGGAGCCTTGTACTCTCAGACCCCCCAGTTTCCTCTTCTCTGTGAGGAGGGGTCGGGGGTCTGTGACTATGGCCAGAGTGGAGCCTTGTGCTCTCAGACCCCCCAGTTTCCTCTTCTCTGTGAGGAGGGGTCGGGGGTCTGTCACTATGGCCAGAGTGGAGCCTTTTGCTCTCAGACCCCCCAGTTTCCTCGTCTCTGTGAGGAGGGGTCGGGGGTCTGTCACTATGGCCAGAGTGGAGCCTTGTGCTCTCAGACCCCCCAGTTTCCTCGTCTCTGTGAGGAGGGGTCGGGGGTCTGTCACTATGGCCAGAGTGGAGCCTTGTGCTCTCAGATCCCCCCAGTTTCCTCTTCTCTGTGAGGAAGGTCGGGGGTCTGTCACTATAGCCAGAGTGGAGCCTTGTGCTCTCAGACCCCCCAGTTTCCTCGTCTCTTCTCTGTGAGGAAGGGTCGGGGGTCTGTCACTATGGCCAGAGTGGAGTCTTGTGCTCTCAGACCCCCCAGTTTCCTCGTCTCTTCTCTGTGAGGAGGGGTCGGGGGTCTGTCACTATGGCCAGAGTGGAGCCTTGTGCTCTCAGACCCCCCAGTTTCCTCATCTCTGTGAGGAGTGGTCGGGGGTCTGTCACTATGGCCAGAGTGGAGCCTTGTGCTCTCAGACCCCCCAGTGTCCTTGTCTCTGTGAGGAGGGGTCGGGGGTCTGTCACTATGGCCAGAGTGGAGCCTTGTGCTCTCAGATCCCCCCAGTTTCCTCTTCTCTGTGAAGAAGGTCGGGGGTCTGTCACTCTAGCCAGAATGGAGCCTTGTGCTCTCAGACCCCCCAGTTTCCTCGTCTCTTCTCTGTGAGGAGGGGTCGGGGGTCTGTCACTATGGCCAGAGTGGAGCCTTGTACACTCAGACCCCCCAGTTTCCTCATCTCTGTGAGGAGGGGTCGGGGGTCTGTCACTATGGCCAGAGTGGAGCCTTGTGCTCTCAGACCCCCCAGTTTCCTCTTCTCTGTGAGGAGGGGTCGGGGGTCTGTCACTATGGCCAGAGTGGAGCCTTGTACTCTCAGACCCCCCCAGTTTCCTCTTCTCTGTGAGGAGGGGTCGGGGGTCTGTAACTATGGCCAGAGTGGAGCCTTGTACTCTCAGACCCCCCCAGTTTCCTCTTCTCTGTGAGGAGGGGTCGGGGGTCTGTAACTATGGCCAGAGTGGAGCCTTGTACTCTCAGACCCCCCAGTTTCCTCTTCTCTGTGAGGAGGGGTCGGGGGTCTGTCACTATGGCCAGAGTGGAGCCTTGTACTCTCAGACCCCCCAGTTTCCTCTTCTCTATGAGGAGGGTTCGGGGGTCTGTCACTATGGCCAGAGTGGAGCCTTGTGCTCTCAGACCCCCCTAGTTTCCTCTTCTCTGTGAGGAGGGGTCGGGGGTCTGTCACTATGGCCAGAGTGGAGCCTTGTACTCTCAGACCCCCCCAGTTTCCTCTTCTCTGTGAGGAGGGGTCGGGGGTCTGTAACTATGGCCAGAGTGGAGCCTTGTACTCTCAGACCCCCCAGTTTCCTCTTCTCTGTGAGGAGGGGTCGGGGGTCTGTCACTATAGCCAGAGTGGAGCCTTGTGCTCTCAGACCCCCCCAGTTTCCTCGTCTCTTCTCTGTGAGGAGGGGTCGGGGGTCTGTCACTATGGCCAGAGTGGAGCCTTGTGCTCTCAGACCCCCCAGTTTCCTCTTCTCTGTGAGGAGGGGTCGGGGGTCTGTCACTATGGCCAGACTGGAGCCTTGTGCTCTCATACCCCCCCCAGTTTAATCTTCTCTGTGAGGAGGGGTCGGGGGTCTGTCACTATGGCCAGAGTGGAGCCTTGTGCTCTCAGACCCCCCAGATTCCTCTTCTGTGTGAGGAGGGGTCGGGGGTCTGTCACTATGGCCAGAGTGGAGCCTTGTGCTCACAGACCCCCCAGTTTCCTCTTCTGTGTGAGGAGGGGTCGGGGGTCTGTCACTATGGCCAGAGTGGAGCCTTGTGCTCACAGACCCCCCAGTTTCCTCTTCTGTGTGAGGAGGGGTCGGGGGTCTGTCACTATGGCCAGAGTGGAGCCTTGTACTCTCAGACCCCCCAGTTTCCTCGTCTCTGTGAGGAGGGGTCGGGGGTCTGTCACTATGGCCAGAGTGGAGCCTTGTGCTCTCACACCCCCCCAGTTTCCTCTTCTCTGTGAGGAGGGGTCGGGGGTCTGTCACTATGGCCAGAGTGGAGCCTTGTGCTCACAGACCCCCCAGTTTCCTCTTCTGTGTGAGGAGGGGTCGGGGGTCTGTCACTATGGCCAGAGTGGAGCCTTGTACTCTCAGACCCCCCAGTTTCCTCTTCTCTGTGAGGAGGGGTCGGGGGTCTGTGACTATGGCCAGAGTGGAGCCTTGTGCTCTCAGACCCCCCAGTTTCCTCTTCTCTGTGAGGAGGGGTCGGGGGTCTGTCACTATGGCCAGAGTGGAGCCTTTTGCTCTCAGACCCCCCAGTTTCCTCGTCTCTGTGAGGAGGGGTCGGGGGTCTGTCACTATGGCCAGAGTGGAGCCTTGTGCTCTCAGACCCCCCAGTTTCCTCGTCTCTGTGAGGAGGGTTCGGGGGTCTGTCACTATGGCCAGAGTGGAGCCTTGTGCTCTCAGATCCCCCCAGTTTCCTCTTCTCTGTGAGGAAGGTCGGGGGTCTGTCACTATAGCCAGAGTGGAGCCTTGTGCTCTCAGACCCCCCAGTTTCCTCGTCTCTTCTCTGTGAGGAAGGGTCGGGGGTCTGTCACTATGGCCAGAGTGGAGTCTTGTGCTCTCAGACCCCCCAGTTTCCTCGTCTCTTCTCTGTGAGGAGGAGTCGGGGGTCTGTCACTATGGCCAGAGTGGAGCCTTGTGCTCTCAGACCCCCCAGTTTCCTCATCTCTGTGAGGAGTGGTCGGGGGTCTGTCACTATGGCCAGAGTGGAGCCTTGTGCTCTCAGACCCCCCAGTTTCCTTGTCTCTGTGAGGAGGGGTCGGGGGTCTGTCACTATGGCCAGAGTGGAGCCTTGTGCTCTCAGACCCCCCAGTTTCCTCTTCTCTGTGAGGAGGGGTCGGGGGTCTTTCACTATGGCCAGAGTGGAGCCTTGTGCTCTCAGACCCCCCCAGTTTCCTCTTCTCTGTGAGGAGGGGTCGGGGGTCTGTCACTATGGCCAGAGTGGAGCCTTGTACTCTCAGACCCCCCCAGTTTCCTCTTCTCTGTGAGGAGGGGTTGGGGGTCTGTAACTATGGCCAGAGTGGAGCCTTGTACTCTCAGACCCCCCCAGTTTCCTCTTCTCTGTGAGGAGGGGTCGGGGGTCTGTAACTATGGCCAGAGTGGAGCCTTGTACTCTCAGACCCCCCAGTTTCCTCTTCTCTGTGAGGAGGGGTCGGGGGTCTGTCACTATGGCCAGAGTGGAGCCTTGTACTCTCAGACCCCCCAGTTTCCTCTTCTCTATGAGGAGGGTTCGGGGGTCTGTCACTATGGCCAGAGTGGAGCCTTGTGCTCTCAGACCCCCCTAGTTTCCTCTTCTCTGTGAGGAGGGGTCGGGGGTCTGTCACTATGGCCAGAGTGGAGCCTTGTACTCTCAGACCCCCCCAGTTTTCTCTTCTCTGTGAGGAGGGGTCGGGGGTCTGTAACTATGGCCAGAGTGGAGCCTTGTACTCTCAGACCCCCCAGTTTCCTCTTCTCTGTGAGGAGGGGTCGGGGGTCTGTCACTATAGCCAGAGTGGAGCCTTGTGCTCTCAGACCCCCCCAGTTTCCTCGTCTCTTCTCTGTGAGGAGGGGTCGGGGGTCTGTCACTATGGCCAGAGTGGAGCCTTGTGCTCTCAGACCCCCCAGTTTCCTCTTCTCTGTGAGGAGGGGTCGGGGGTCTGTAACTATGGCCAGAGTGGAGCCTTGTGCTCTCAGACCCCCCAGTTTCCTCGTCTCTGTGAGGAGGGGTCGGGGGTCTGTCACTATGGCCAGAGTGGAGCCTTGTGCTCTCAGATCCCCCCAGTTTCCTCTTCTCTGTGAGGAAGGTCGGGGGTCTGTCACTCTAGCCAGAGTGGAGCCTTGTGCTCTCAGACCCCCCAGTTTCCTCGTCTCTTCTCTGTGAGGAAGGGTCGGGGGTCTGTCACTATGGCCAGAGTGGAGTCTTTTGCTCTCAGACCCCCCAGTTTCCTCGTCTCTTCTCTGTGAGGAGGGGTCGGGGGTCTGTCACTATGGCCAGAGTGGAGCCTTGTGCTCTCAGACCCCCCAGTTTCCTCTTCTCTGTGAGGAGGGGTTGGGGGTCTGTCACTATGGCCAGAGTGGAGTCTTGTGCTCTCAGACCCCCCAGTTTCCTCTTCTCTGTGAGGAGGGGTCGGGGGTCTGTCACTATGGCCAGAGTTGAGCCTTGTGCTCTCAGACCCCCCAGTTTCCTCTTCTCTGTGAGGAGGGGTCAGGGGTCTGTCACTATGGCCAGAGTGGAGCCTTGTACTCTCAGACACCCCCAGTTTCCTCTTCTCTGTGAGGAGGGGTCGGGGGTCTGTAACTATGGCCAGAGTGGAGCCTTGTACTCTCAGACCCCCAGTTTCCTCTTCTCTGTGAGGAGGGGTCGGGGGTCTGTCACTATGGCCAGAGTGGAGCCTTGTACTCTCAGACCCCCCAGTTTCCTCTTCTCTGTGAGGAGGGGTCGGGGGTCTGTCACTACGGCCAGAGTGGAACCTTGTACTCTCAGACCCCCCCAGTTTCCTCTTCTCTGTGAGGAGGGGTCGGGGGTCTGTAACTATGGCCAGAGTGGAGCCTTGTACTCTCAGACCCCCCAGTTTCCTCTTCTCTGTGAGGAGGGGTCGGGGGTCTGTCACTATGGTCAGAGTGGAGCCTTGTGCTCTTGTGTCGCCCTGGGCAAGCCAGGGGTCACAGGTCACAACACCACCACACCCCACACTCCAGGTAGGCACATCACAGCTAACCACAAATCCTTGTTGCCTTCCTCCAGAGGTTGATGATGCACACCAGGGGGTGGGCCAGGCGGTTGGCTCCGCCCACCAAGGAGCTCACAACTCTGGAGGCAGGAAGTAACCAGGCAGTCCAGCTAGGGACATGAAAGAGTGAACAGCAGAAAACCCAGGCAGGGCAAGTGTAAGGAGCTAAGTGAAGGAGTAAACAAGCAGGGAAAGTAAGAAAGTGGAAAAGGAGAAAAAGCAAGTAAAGTAACAGAAGAGAAAGACAGCCTGAAGGGTCCAGCTTTGTGAGGGCCAGAACAGCAAGGTCAGCAACGGCGGTGACTGTCTGGAGGGGGACCGTTCGGAAGTTCCTGGAAGGACCCCGTTGGCTGTGTGCCCGGTGGTCTGGAGCAGTGTTCCGAAGGACAGTCAGCACCAGGGCAGGGGCCTCTCGGACCCCGGCAAGGC
The DNA here is from genome assembly GCF_048569485.1 of Anomaloglossus baeobatrachus. Classification (NCBI taxonomy): domain Eukaryota; kingdom Metazoa; phylum Chordata; class Amphibia; order Anura; family Aromobatidae; genus Anomaloglossus; species Anomaloglossus baeobatrachus. Next base: position 701,476,720 of record NC_134356.1, read on the forward strand.
TAGGAGTCGCCAGATTTGCCAAATCCGTCAGTGACGGGGACGCAGATCCCCCAACAACCAAGTCCCGATTGAAGGCAACAGCCCAACCCGTATTGGAGAGACACCGCCACCGCCACGGCACAAGTTTCTCAGGGCCAGCGCCTGCGGGCAAAGTGTAGAGCTCCTCCGGCCCAGATTGCAGCCGGGGAGCGGGTAACCGGAGGGAATCCACCGCTACCATCAGTCAACACAGGTGCAAGGAAGAGGGACATCACCGTCACCTACCGGGAGTGCAGGTGCAGCCGTCTGTGGGACCATCCTACCAGCCGTTGGTTTACCGTACAAACTGTGTCCGTGTGTCAGGCTGAGTGAGTACCATAGTGCCGCAAGGCACAGCGCTGCCCCCGCGTCCCTGCGCCCTCCAGGCCCTACACTTCACATCTCTTCACCGGGCCCCGGGATCACCAACCCCTACCCACGGAGGGGCAACACAACACCTGGCTGCTCCGCATCACCATCCCCGGGACCCCCACACTGAGCAGCGGTGGTGCAATCACCACAACCGTGGGTGGCGTCACGAACTATAACAATCCCTTCACCCAACAAACACCCCCTTTCACTCACGGGCGAGGAGTGTCGCTCGAGAAACCCCGGGATCCGGCCCACAGCTCGAGCCACCAGGAGCAGCTGCCGGACCCGAGCAGAAGGGGTGAGCGCGGTGTGCTGACACCCTCCTCCCCGCCCGCGACACTCTCAGACCCCCCCAGTTTCCTCGTCTCTTCTCTGTGAGGAGGGGTCGGGGGTCTGTCACTATGGCTAGAGTGGAGCCTTGTACTCTCAGAACCCCAGTTTCCTCGTCTCTTCTCTGTGAGGAGGGATCGGGGGTCTGTCACTATGGCCAGAGTGGAGCCTTGTGCTCTCAGAACCCCAGTTTCCTCGTCTCTTCTCTGTGAGGAGGGGTCGGGGGTCTGTCACTATGGCCAGAGTGGAGACTTGTGCTCTCAGACCCCCCAATTTCCTCTTCTGTGTGAGGAGGGGTCGGGGGTCTGTCACTATGGCCAGAGTGAAGCCTTGTGCTCACAGACTCCCCAGTTTCCTCTTCTGTGTGAGGAGGGGTCGGGGTCTGTCACTATGGCCAGAGTGGAGCCTTGTACTCTCAGACCCCCAGTTTCCTCTTCTCTGTGAGGAGGGGTCGGGGGTCTGTCACTATGGCCAGAGTGGAGCCTTGTGCTCTCAGACCCCCCAGTTTCCTTGTCTCTGTGAGGAGGGGTCGGGGGTCTGTCACTATGGCCAGAGTGGAGCCTTGTGCTCTCAGACCCCCAGTTTTCCTTGTCTCTGTGAGGAGGGGTCGGGGGTCTGTCACTATGGCCAGAGTGGAGCCTTGTGCTCTCAAACCCCCCAGTTTCCTCTTCTGTGTGAGGAGGGGTCGGGGGTCTGTCACTATGGCCAGAATGGAGCCTTGTACTCTCAGACCCCCAGTTTCCTCTTCTCTGTGAGGAGGGGTCGGGGGTCTGTAACTATGGCCAGAGTGGAGCCTTGTGCTCTCAGACCCCCCAGTTTCCTCTTCTCTGTGAGGAGGGGTCGGGGGTCTGTCACTATGGCCAGAGTTGAGCCTTGTGCTCTCAGACCCCCCAGTTTCCTCTTCTCTGTGAGGAGGGGTCGGGGGTCTGTCACTATGGCCAGAGTGGAGCCTTGTACTCTCAGACACCCCCAGTTTCCTCTTCTCTGTGAGGAGGGGTCGGGGGTCTGTAACTATGGCCAGAGTGGAGCCTTGTACTCTCAGACCCCCAGTTTCCTCTTCTCTGTGAGGAGGGGTCGGGGGTCTGTCACTATGGCCAGAGTGGAGCCTTGTACTCTCAGACCCCCCAGTTTCCTCTTCTCTGTGAGGAGGGGTCGGGGGTCTGTCACTATGGCCAGAGTGGAGCCTTGTACTCTCAGACCCCCCCAGTTTCCTCTTCTCTGTGAGGAGGGGTCGGGGGTCTGTAACTATGGCCAGAGTGGAGCCTTGTACTCTCAGACCCCCCAGTTTCCTCTTCTCTGTGAGGAGGGGTCGGGGGTCTGTCACTATAGCCAGAGTGGAGCCTTGTGCTCTCAGACCCCCCCAGTTTCCTCGTCTCTTCTCTGTGAGGAGGGGTCGGGGGTCTGTCACTATGGCCAGAGTGGAGCCTTGTGCTCTCAGACCCCCCCAGTTTCCTCGTCTCTTCTCTGTGAGGAGGGGTCAAGGGTCTGTCACTATGGCCAAAGTGGAGCCTTGTGTTCTCAGACCCCCAGTTTCCTTGTCTCTTCTCTGTGAGGAGGGGTCGGGGGTCTGTCACTACGGCCAGAGTGGAACCTTGTGCTCTCAGACCCCCTAGTTTCCTCTTCTCTGTGAGGAGGGGTCGGGGGTCTGTAACTATGGCCAGAGTGGAGCCTTGTACTCTCAGACCCCCCAGTTTCCTCTTCTCTGTAAGGAGGGGTCGGTGGTCTGTCACTATGGTCAGAGTGGAGCCTTGTGCTCTCAGACCCCCCCAGTTTCCTCGTCTCTTCTCTGTGAGGAGGGGTCGGGGGTCTGTCACTATGGCTAGAGTGGAGCCTTGTACTCTCAGAACCCCAGTTTCCTCGTCTCTTCTCTGTGAGGAGGGATCGGGGGTCTGTCACTATGGCCAGAGTGGAGCCTTGTACTCTCAGAACCCCAGTTTCCTCGTCTCTTCTCTGTGAGGAGGAGTCGGGGGTCTGTCACTATGGCCAGAGTGGAGACTTGTGCTCTCAGACCCCCCAATTTCCTCTTCTGTGTGAGGAGGGGTCGGGGGTCTGTCACTATGGCCAGAGTGGAGCCTTGTACTCACAGACTCCCCAGTTTCCTCTTCTGTGTGAGGAGGGGTCGGGGGTCTGTCACTATAGCCAGAGTGGAGCCTTGTACTCTCAGACCCCCAGTTTCCTCTTCTCTGTGAGGAGGGGTCGGGGGTCTGTCACTATGGCCAGAGTGGAGCCTTGTGCTCTCAGACCCCCCAGTTTCCTTGTCTCTGTGAGGAGGGGTCGGGGGTCTGTCACTATGGCCAGAGTGGAGCCTTGTACTCTCAGACACCCCCAGTTTCCTCTTCTCTGTGAGGAGGGGTCGGGGGTCTGTAACTATGGCCAGAGTGGAGCCTTGTACTCTCAGACCCCCAGTTTCCTCTTCTCTGTGAGGAGGGGTCGGGGGTCTGTCACTATGGCCAGAGTGGAGCCTTGTACTCTCAGACCCCCCAGTTTCCTCTTCTCTGTGAGGAGGGGTCGGGGGTCTGTCACTATGGCCAGAGTGGAGCCTTGTACTCTCAGACCCCCCCAGTTTCCTCTTCTCTGTGAGGAGGGGTCGGGGGTCTGTAACTATGGCCAGAGTGGAGCCTTGTACTCTCAGAGCCCCCAGTTTCCTCTTCTCTGTGAGGAGGGGTCGGGGGTCTGTCACTATAGCCAGAGTGGAGCCTTGTGCTCTCAGACCCCCCCAGTTTCCTCGTCTCTTCTCTGTGAGGAGGGGTCGGGGGTCTGTCACTATGGCCAGAGTGGAGCCTTGTGCTCTCAGACCCCCCCAGTTTCCTCGTCTCTTCTCTGTGAGGAGGGGTCAAGGGTCTGTCACTATGGCCAAAGTGGAGCCTTGTGTTCTCAGACCCCCAGTTTCCTTGTCTCTTCTCTGTGAGGAGGGGTCGGGGGTCTGTCACTACGGCCAGAGTGGAACCTTGTGCTATCAGACCCCCTAGTTTCCTCTTCTCTGTGAGGAGGGGTCGGGGGTCTGTAACTATGGCCAGAGTGGAGCCTTGTACTCTCAGACCCCCCAGTTTCCTCTTCTCTGTAAGGAGGGGTCGGTGGTCTGTCACTATGGTCAGAGTGGAGCCTTGTGCTCTCAGACCCCCCCAGTTTCCTCGTCTCTTCTCTGTGAGGAGGGGTCGGGGGTCTGTCACTATGGCTAGAGTGGAGCCTTGTACTCTCAGAACCCCAGTTTCCTCGTCTCTTCTCTGTGAGGAGGGATCGGGGGTCTGTCACTATGGCCAGAGTGGAGCCTTGTACTCTCAGAACCCCAGTTTCCTCGTCTCTTCTCTGTGAGGAAGAGTCGGGGGTCTGTCACTATGGCCAGAGTGGAGACTTGTGCTCTCAGACCCCCCAATTTCCTCTTCTGTGTGAGGAGGGGTCGGGGGTCTGTCACTATGGCCAGAGTGGAGCCTTGTACTCACAGACTCCCCAGTTTCCTCTTCTGTGTGAGGAGGGGTCGGGGGTCTGTCACTATAGCCAGAGTGGAGCCTTGTACTCTCAGACCCCCAGTTTCCTCTTCTCTCTGAGGAGGGGTCGGGGGTCTGTCACTATGGCCAGAGTGGAGCCTTGTGCTCTCAGACCCCCCAGTTTCCTTGTCTCTGTGAGGAGGGGTCGGGGGTCTGTCACTATGGCCAGAGTGGAGCCTTGTGCTCTCAGAACCCCAGTTTTCCTTGTCTCTGTGAGGAGGGGTCGGGGGTCTGTCACTATGGCCAGAGTGGAGCCTTGTGCTCTCAGACCCCCCAGTTTCCTCTTCTGTGTGAGGAGGGGTCGGGGGTCTGTCACTATGGCCAGAGTGGAGCCTTGTACTCTCAGACCCCCAGTTTCCTCTTCTCTGTGAGGAGGGGTCGGGGGTCTGTCACTTTGGCCAGAGTGGAGCCTTGTGCTCTCAGACCCCCCAGTTTCCTTGTCTCTGTGAGGAGGGGTCGGGGGTCTGTCACTATGGCCAGAGTGGAGCCTTGTGCTCTCAGACCCCCAGTTTTCCTTGTCTCTGTGAGGAGGGGTCGGGGGTCTGTCACTATGGCCAGAGTGGAGCCTTGTGCTCTCAGACCCCCCCAGTTTCCTCTTCTCTGTGAGGAGGGGTCGGGGGTCTGTCACTATGGCCAGAGTGGAGTCTTGTGCTCTCAGATCCCCCAGTTTCCTCTTCTCTGTGAGGAGGGGTCGGGGGTCTGTCACTATGGCCAGAGTGGAGCCTTGTGCTCTCAGACCCCCCCAGTTTCCTCGTCTCTTCTCTGTGAGGAGGGGTCGGGGGTCTGTCACTATGGCCAGAGTGGAGCCTTGTGCTCTCAGACCCCCCCAGTTTCCCCGTCTCTTCTCTGTGAGGAGGGGTCGGGGGTCTGTCACTATGGCCAGAGTGGAGCCTTGTGCTCTCAGACCCCCAGTTTCCCCGTCTCTTCTCTGTGAGGAGGGGTCGGGGGTCTGTCACTATGGCCAGAGTGGAGCCTTGTGCTCTCAGACCCCCCCCAGTTTCCTCTTCTCTGTGAGTAGGGGTCGGGGGTCTGTCACTATGGCCAGAGTGGAGACTTGTGCTCTCAGACCCCCCAATTTCCTCTTCTGTGTGAGGAGGGGTCGGGGGTCTGTCACTATGGCCAGAGTGGAGCCTTGTACTCACAGACTCCCCAGTTTCCTCTTCTGTGTGAGGAGGGGTCGGGGGTCTGTCACTATGGCCAGAGTGGAGCCTTGTGCTCACAGACTCCCCAGTTTCCTCTTCTGTGTGAGGAGGGGTCGGGGGTCTGTCACTATGGCCAGAGTGGAGCCTTGTACTCTCAGACCCCCAGTTTCCTCTTCTCTGTGAGGAGGGGTCGGGGGTCTGTCACTATGGCCGGAGTGGAGCCTTGTGCTCTCAGACCCCCCAGTTTCCTTGTCTCTGTGAGGAGGGGTCGGGGGTCTGTCACTATGGCCAGAGTGGAGCCTTGTGCTCTCAGACCCCCAGTTTTCCTTGTCTCTGTGAGGAGGGGTCGGGGGTCTGTCACTATGGCCAGAGTGGAGCCTTGTGCTCTCAGACCCCCCAGTTTCCTCTTCTGTGTGAGGAGGGGTCGGGGGTCTGTCACTATGGCCAGAGTGGAGCCTTGTACTCTCAGACCCCCAGTTTCCTCTTCTCTGTGAGGAGGGGTCGGGGGTCTGTCACTATGGCCAGAGTGGAGCCTTGTGCTCTCAGACCCCCCAGTTTCCTTGTCTCTGTAAGGAGGGGTCGGGGGTCTGTCACTATGGCCAGAGTGGAGCCTTGTGCTCTCAGACCCCCAGTTTTCCTTGTCTCTGTGAGGAGGGGTCGGGGGTCTGTCACTATGGCCAGAGTGGAGCCTTGTGCTCTCAGACCCCCCCAGTTTCCTCTTCTCTGTGAGGAGGGGTCGGGGGTCTGTCACTATGGCCAGAGTGGAGTCTTGTGCTCTCAGATCCCCCAGTTTCCTCTTCTCTGTGAGGAGGGGTCGGGGGTCTGTCACTATGGCCAGAGTGGAGCCTTGTGCTCTCAGACCCCCCCAGTTTCCTCGTCTCTTCTCTGTGAGGAGGGGTCGGGGGTCTGTCACTATGGCCAGAGTGGAGCCTTGTGCTCTCAGACCCCCCCAGTTTCCCCGTCTCTTCTCTGTGAGGAGGGGTCGGGGGTCTGTCACTATGGCCAGAGTGGAGCCTTGTGCTCTCAGACCCCCAGTTTCCCCGTCTCTTCTCTGTGAGGAGGGGTCGGGGGTCTGTCACTATGGCCAGAGTGGAGCCTTGTGCTCTCAGACCCCCAGTTTCCCCGTCTCTTCTCTGTGAGGAGGGGTCGGGGGTCTGTCACTATGGCCAGAGTGGAGCCTTGTGCTCTCAGACCCCCAGTTTCCCCGTCTCTTCTCTGTGAGGAGGGGTCGGGGGTCTGTCACTATGGCCAGAGTGGAGCCTTGTACTCTCAGACCCCCCCAGTTTCCTCTTCTCTGTGAGGAGGGGTCGGGGGTCTGTAACTATGGCCAGAGTGGAGCCTTGTACTCTCAGACCCCCCAGTTTCCTCTTCTCTGTGAGGAGGGGTCGGGGGTCTGTCACTATGGCCAGAGTGGAGCCTTGTGCTCTCAGACCCCCAGTTTCCTCTTCTCTGTGAGGAGGGGTCGGGGGTCTGTCACTATGGCCAGAGTGGAGCCTTGTGCTCTCAGACCCCCCCAGTTTCCTCTTCTCTGTGAGGAGGGGTCGGGGGTCTGTCACTATGGCCAGAGTGGAGCCTTGTGCTCTCAGACCCCCCCAGTTTCCTTGTCTCTGTGAGGAGGGGTCGGGGGTCTGTCACTATGGCCAGAGTGGAGTCTTGTGCTCTCAGACCCCCAGTTTCCTCTTCTCTGTGAGGAGGGGTCGGGGGTCTGTCACTATGGCCAGAGTGGAGCCTTGTGCTCTCAGACCCCCCCAGTTTCCTCTTCTCTGTGAGGAGGGGTCGGGGGTCTGTCACTATGGCCAGAGTGGAGCCTTGTGCTCTCAGACCCCCCCAGTTTCCTCTTCTCTGTGAGGAGGGGTCGGGGGTCTGTAACTATGGCCAGAGTGGAGCCTTGTGCTCTCAGACCCCCAGTTTCCTCTTCTCTGTGAGGAGGGGTCGGGGGTCTGTCACTATGGCCAGAGTGGAGCCTTGTGCTCTCAGACCCCCTGTCACAACCACCGGGGGGGGTCACTCAGAAATCCCCCGCGCTGGCTACCAGTACGTCACAATCGGGGGGTAACAAGTGGGGGTCACCCCTCCTTTATACCTCCCGACCGACAGACAGAGCACGTGACGCGCTCTCTAGCGCCCCTCTTATAGTCAGGCCAATTATGGATTTGCCCGACAATAAGCAAGGAGGCCGCTATACTACTTATGCCGATTATTGAAGGGTCCCCGGTGAGAGTAAGGTATATATTCCCCCGTCCTCCGCGGGCGGAATATATAAAATCTCCCCGAATCTCACTGGCCTCCCCACAATAATCCTTGGCACAATTCGCTGCCACCAACCGATTTACGGTAACTATTAGCCGAACACACAGACGTGGGATTCAAGATCGAGATAACAGAACAGCCCAAGATTAATTATATAATTTAATCAGCCTAAAGCACACTAGAACTACAATATATACAATAGGGAATCTACAGAATATACAGTTATGTCAGAGTACAGTTACAATCAAAGCATGGGTTACAAACAGGCATACACAGTTCCAGCAGTTACCTTGTTGCGTCTGGCCACAGGGGGGCGCTGTAGACCAGGTTTCCAGGAACTCCCTCACAGGTCTTTCCCAACCAGGCCCCCGAGCAGAAGAACCCTGGAAAATGGCCGAAGTAGGGTTATCAACCTGGGCAATCCAGGTCCCCTCCTACCTTAGTGACCTCACAGGGAAGCACTGCCACTCCCCCTGCATGGATCAGAATTATCCAGCAAAGGGGATATTGGCCATAACTTTGCCTGGGAGCGTCGTAGGCAGACGCCAATGCTCTCATTGTGACAGTTATGAATTTAGCTACAGAACGAGGGGACTCATGACCTGTCTGCCAGTTCCCCATTGGCTGATATCACGCCTGGGGCATTTCCCAATGTCCTGCTCCCATAAAAAGGGGGTGCCGGCATCGTCCACATGCGGAGACACCATTTTTATGGTTGCCATATTTATCGGAAATATGGCTTGCGAGATATGAACCATTTTTTACTGGAGTCGTTCTGTCTGGCTATTTCCATAGCCTTGCTAACTAGCTAGCAGCCCCCACTACAGGGTGACGGCAGGGAGTCATCCTGTGTCCATTGTCCTAAAGCCACCTAATTTCCATATCACAGGACATGGCCATGGGATTTGTTGCTAAACCAGTTGTGTGAAGGAAAGGGGGGGTGACACCAGGAGAGGGCTTCCTGACATACTTGAATATCATGATTTATCGTCATATCTCCGGATTTACCTCACACCTCCCCCCTTTTGAGGGCGCTAGGGGGCAGCACACTCCGGTGTTCCCCCGTGCGCCCGTCCGCGACCTCTCCTTGTCGGGACAGCCCGTCTGCGTTACCGTGGTCACGGCCCCTTTTGTGGCGAATGGTGAAGTTGTATTGCTGGAGCGCAAGGCTCCATCGCAACAATCGCCCATTCGTCCCAGAGACGGTGTGCAACCAGCTGAGGGGATTGTGGTCCGTCTCCACGATGAAGTGGCGCCCGTATAGATAGGGTTGCAGACGCTGCAGGGCCCACACTATGGCCAGGCACTCCTTCTCCATCGTGGAATAGGCCACTTCCCTTGGTAACAGCTTCCTGCTCAGGTACAAGACTGGGTGCTCTTGGCTCGCAGAGTCCACCTGGCTGAGCACCGCACCGAGGCCGAAGTCACTGGCGTCGGTCTGTACTACAAACGGCCGCGTGAAGTCGGCTGCCTGTAGCACGGGCGGGCTGGACAGGGCGTCCTTTAGGGCCCGGAAGGCTGTCTCGCAGTCCATTGTCCAATCGACTGCAGAGGGCAGCTTCTTCTTGGTGAGGTCCGTCAAGGGCTTTGCCAGGCTACTATAGCATGGAACAAACCTCCTATAGTACCCAGCGGTCCCCAAGAAGGACATCACCTGCTTCTTGGTCCTGGGGGTGGGCCAGGATGCGATGGCTTCCACTTTCTCAGGCTCGGGCTTCAGTGTTCTCCCGCCTACCCGGTGACCGAGGTACTGGACCTCGCTCATGGCCAGCTGACACTTTCCCGGCTTGATGGTCAAACCTGCCTGGTGGATCCGCCTGAGCACCTGTGCTAGATGCTCTAGGTGGTCCTCCCAGGTGGGACTGAAGACGGCAATGTCATCCAGGTACGCGGCCGCGTACCCTTCAAGTCCCTTGAGCAGGGTGTTGACCATCCGCTGGAAAGTGGCAGGGGCATTCCTCATCCCGAATGGCATCACCGTGGACTCGTACAGTCCAAATGGGGTAATAAAGGCAGAGCGTTCCCTGGCCTTGCGAGTCAGGGGGATCTGCCAATATCCCCGGCTCAGATCCATGATGGTCAGGTACTGAGCCCCGGCCAACTGATCGAGCAGGTCATCGATGCGTGGCATTGGGTACGCATCGGCGACCGTGACCGCATTGAGCCCCCTGTAGTCCACGCAGAACCGAGTGGTTCGGTCCTTCTTAGGGACGAGGACTACAGGCGAGGCCCAAGCGCTGTTGGATGCCTGGATCACCCCCAGCTTCAGCATCTCGTCAATCTCCTGGCGCATGTGTTGCTGCACCTCCAGGGAGACCCGATATGCTGAACGCCGGATCGGGGGATGATCCCCAGTGTCCACGTGATGGACAGCCAAGTCAGTCCTTCCGGGCTGGTTGGTAAACAACCCCCGGAAGGGGTGTAGGGTGGCCCACAGCTGGGACCGTTGGTCCTCCAAGAGCTGGTGGCCAACCTCCACATCCTCAATGGATCCGCCTGCCCTAACCTGGGCTAGCATATCCAAGAGGGTTTCCGCTTCTCCCTCCTCGGGCAGGTTGCACACGGGGAGCGCACATGCCTCCCGCTCATGATGTGCCTTCATCATGTTCACATGGAAGGGCTTCCGCCTTCCACGGGCAGGGTCCAGGGTGACCAGGTACGTCACAGGGTTGAGCTGCTGGTACACGAGGTATGGGCCTTCCCAGGCTGCCTGAAGCTTGTCCTGTGGTACGGGGACCAGTACCCACACCTCTTGACCCACTTGGTAGGTCCTCTCACAAGCGTTCTGGTCGTACCAACGCTTCTGATCGGCCTGGGCTTGAGCCATATTGTCGTGTACCAGTTGCGTCAAGGCCTGCATTTTGTCCCGGAAGCGCATGACATACTCGATAACCGACACTCCAGGGGTGGCCAAATCCCCTTCCCAAGCCTCTTTCACCAGAGCCAGGGGGCCCCGCACACGTCGCCCGTACAGGAGCTCAAACGGTGAGAATCCTGTTGAGGCCTGTGGAACCTCCCGGTAAGCAAATAACAGGTGTGGGAGATACCGCTCCCAGTCACGCCCATGGGAGTCGACCAACATCTTAAGCATCTGCTTTAAGGTGCCATTGAACCGCTCGCACAGGCCATTAGTCTGTGGATGGTACGGGCTGGCCACCAGATGTCGCACCTGGACTTGCTTACAGAGGGCCTCCATCAGCTGGGACATGAATTGGGTCCCCCGGTCAGTGAGCATTTCCTGGGGAAAACCCACTCGGGAGAAAATCTCCAGCAATGCGGTGGCCACCTTGTCAGCCCGAATGGACGACAAGGCCACTGCTTCTGGGTACCGGGTGGCATAGTCCACTACCGTCAGTATGAAGCGTTTCCCGGAGCTGCTGGGGATGGCCAGCGGGCCGACCAGATCCACAGCCACCCTCCTGAAAGGCTCATCGATGATGGGCAGAGATACCAGTGGGGCTTTGGGGCGTGGCCCCGCCTTCCCCACTCTCTGACAGGTTTCACACGAACGGCAGTAGGCAGCCACATCGGCCCCCATTTTTGGCCAGTAGAAATGCTGGTTTAACCTGGCCTTGGTCTTAGCGATCCCTAGGTGTCCGGCCATCGGAATCTCATGTGCGATCCGCAACAACTCCGTCCGGAACGGATAGGGTACCACTAACTGTCGGTCCCTGGGCCACGCCTCCGGTGAACCCTGCTGGACCGTGGCCCGGTACAGCCGTCCTTGGTCCCAGACCACTCGCTCCGGGTCCGAGTCCGAGGGAGGCTGTGCCGCCTGCTCCTTAAGAGCTTTCAGGCTGTCGTCAGCTTCTAACGCTGCCTGAAACCCCTGACTAGATGTGGCCAGAATCGACGAGACTGTCACATCTTCAGTCAGTACCCCGGGACCTGTGTCCTGGCCTCCACCTGACTCGGCTGCCACTTGGTCAGAAGGGGAAGAGCGATCGGACCTCCGGGAGGCCCCTTGGCTTCCAGCACTCCCACTGCGGGTGACAGCGGCCACAGCCGCTGCGACCGTGGGTCGTGCCTGCTCCTCCTCCGTTCCTGACCAAGTCGCCGGTTCAGGCAGACCTACCTGGCTTCCTGACACCCCGGTTGTGGGGGAACCATGCACCGAGATCTTACCTGGGAGCACTTCCGCTCCTGGACCGGCCCCAATCTCACCTGCCTGTTCCCCTCCTGCAGCAACAGAACCCCGCTGTGAAATCTCTGGGGACCCCACATTTGCTGTGGTAGCCCCCACCCCACACACTGGTCCTCCCCCTGCAGCACCCTGCTCTCTGCTTATCCCTGCAGAGGGCAACAGATCCCAGCTCACAGGCTGGTTACTTGTAGAGGCATTGTCACACCTTTCTCTGACCCCCTCCCCTCCTGTCACAGCTGCAGCTGCGTGTGTGTCTATGGTGTCTATGCAAGCAGAAATATCAGAGTTCACTCCCTCCTCCCTTACATCATTCATAGATAACACATTAACATTGTCCGGAGGCATGTCAATACTGGCTGAAGGTTCAGCCCTTGGTTGGGGCCCAAACTGGGAGGTTATCTGCCCCAAATCTGTCCCAAGTAGCACGTTTGCAGGGATCCGATCAGTTACCCCCACCTCCCTCACCCCTCGCCCTGCGCCCCAGTCCACATAAATGTCAGCAACAGGCAGCGCCGGGTCAATGCCTCCAATCCCGGAGACAGCGAGGGTTTTTCCAGGGATCAAGTCTTGGGGGGACACCATCTCAGGCCGCACCAGAGTCACCTCCGAGGCGCTGTCTCGCAGTCCTATGGTCACAGACCGGCCGACGGTGACAGGTTGGAAGCTGTCCAGGGACCTACCACCACCCCCACCCACACAATACACCTTGGGCGGCCCTTGGGACGGGGACGGAGCCGGGGCCTTGGGACGCTGAGGGCACATGGCCTTGAAGTGTCCAGGTAGGTTGCACTGGTGGCACCGTCTTGGTTCTGCCACGGGCCTGGAGAGGGGAGTTGAGGGGGACACCCCCTGCAGTCTAGGGGCAGGTGGGGCAGTCGCAGAATTCATCTTACCCCCTCTCCAGGTGCTGCTGGTGGCCGCTCTCCTGGCCTCAGGGGCCCGGTTGTTGGTGTAGTCATCGGCAAGGGCAGCTGTAGCCGTGGACCCCTTTGGCTTCTGGTCTCGGATGAACTGGCGGAGATCCTCAGGGCAGTTCCACAAGAGTTGCTCCGTGATGAACAAGTCCAGGATCTCCGGTCCGGTGGAAAGCTGCAGGCCTTGGGTCCAGTGGTCGGCAGCTCGGGCAAGTGCCCGCCGGTGGTCAGCCCAGGAGTCCTTTGGTCCCTTCTGTAGGCTCCGGAACTTCTTGCGGTAGGACTCTGGAGTGAGGTTGTACTGTTGGATCAGGGCCCGCTTGATGGTGTCGTAGCCCTGATCTGCCTCAGCAGGCAAGTCCCCAAGGACATCCAGGGCCTTACCCCTTAAACGGGGGGTCAGGTATTTGGCCCACTGGTCCTTGTTCAGATGGTGCTGCAAGCAAGTCCGTTCAAAAGCAGTCAGGAAAGAGTCCAAGTCTCCATCCTTCTCCAGCACTGGGAAGTCCTCAACACGGACCTTTGGAAGTTTGGTGTTTTGAAGGTCACATGTGGCTGATGAGGGCCGGAGCTGAGCTAGCTGCAGCTGGTAGTCACGGTCTGCCTGTCGCTCTCGCTCTTCACGCGCTGCCTGCCGCTCTCGCTCCGCAGCCTCACGCTCTGCGTGCCGCTCTGCCCTGCGCTCTGCCAGGAGTTCCTTGTAGCCCTTCTGGTCTCCAGCCTGGAGAAGGGCCATAGCCATTTGAAGAAGGCTATCCGAGCCTCCCAGGCTCGGTGGAATGGCACGTGGTGATCTGCGGCACGCTGCAGAGCTAGGCGATTCACTGTCCCTTTCAGAGCGGAGGGCTGGCATCTGGCTCGTTGAGGAACCTTGGGTGAGCTGCTCCTCATCTTGTCCAGCAGTGCCAGGTTGCGCAATGTCCTCGGCAGAACGGTTTTCTGGCGTCGAGCTCCTGGAGGACTCGTGGGCAACCTCCTCATTGCTGTCCACAGCACCGTCCTCCCTCTCTTCGGCTCCTGCCTTAGCATTGGCCAGTTGCATAGCTCTGCTCCTGGTGCCATCAGCCATTCTTGCAGACTTTTGGTCACTGACACAGAACTGACACCTGATGCCTCCACACACCTTACAGTATCTGCACTCTGACACTCTAGTGTTGAGCTAGTCTGAAGACCCCAGCAGCCACAGCTGCTGCAGGCAGTCTTTAGTGTCTGGGAGTATGGGTCTCACACTCACACACACTATTATCTCGATCCCACCGCTATGCCACCAATATGTCACAAACCACCGGGGGGATCACTCAGAAATCCCCCGCGCTGGCTACCAGTACGTCACAATCGGGGGGTAACAAGTGGGGGTCACCCCTCCTTTATACCTCCCGACCGACAGACAGAGCACGTGACGCGCTCTCTAGCGCCCCTCTTATAGTCAGGCCAATTATGGAATTGCCCGACAATAAGCAAGGAGGCCGCTATACTACTTATGCCGATTATTGAAGGGTCCCCGGTGAGAGTAAGGTATATATTCCCCCGACCTCCGCGGGCGGAATATATAAAATCTCCCCGAATCTCACTGGCCTCCCCACAATAATCCTTGGCACAATTCGCTGCCACCAACCGATTTACGGTAACTATTAGCCGAACACACAGACGTGGGATTCAAGATCGAGATAACAGAACAGCCCAAGATTAATTATATAATTTAATCAGCCTAAAGCACACTAGAAACTACAATATATACAATAGGGAATCTACAGAATATACAGTTATGTCAGAGTACAGTTACAGATAAAGCATGGTTTACAAACAGGTATGCAATTCAATCAGTTACCTTGTGCGTCTGGCCACAGGGGGGCGCTGTAGACCAGGTTTCCAGGAACTCCCTCACAGGTCTTTCCCAACCAGGCCCCCGAGCAGAAGAACCCTGGAAAATGGCCGAAGTAGGGTTATCAACCTGGGCAATCCAGGTCCCCTCCTACCTTAGTGACCTCACAGGGAAGCACTGCCACTCCCCCTGCATGGATCAGAATTATCCAGCAAAGGGGATATTGGCCATAACTTTGCCTGGGAGCGTCGTAGGCGGACGCCAATGCTCTCATTGTGACAGTTATGAATTTAGCTACAGAACGAGGGGACTCATGACCTGTCTGCCAGTTCCCCATTGGCTGATATCACGCCTGGGGCATTTCCCAATGTCCTGCTCCCATAAAAAGGGTGTGCCGGCATCGTCCACATGCGGAGACACCATTTTTATGGTTGCCATATTTATCGGAAATATGGCTTGCGAGATATGAACCATTTTTTACTGGAGTCGTTCTGTCTGGCTATTTCCATAGCCTTGCTAACTAGCTAGCAGCTCCTACTACAGGGTGACGGCAGGGAGTCATCCTGTGTCCATTGTCCTAAAGCCACCTAATTTCCATATCACAGGACATGGCCATGGGATTTGTTGCTAAACCAGTTGTGTGAAGGAAAGGGGGGGTGACACCAGGAGAGGGCTTCCTGACATACTTGAATATCATGATTTATCGTCATATCTCCGGATTTACCTCACACCCCCCCAGTTTCCTCTTCTCTGTGAGGAGGGGTCGGGGGTCTGTAACTATGGCCAGAGTGGAGCCTTGTACTCTCAGACCCCCCAGTTTCCTCTTCTCTGTGAGGAGGGGTCGGGGGTCTGTCACTATGGCCAGAGTGGAGCCTTGTGCTCTCAGACCCCCAGTTTCCTCTTCTCTGTGAGGAGGGGTCGGGGGTCTGTCACTATGGCCAGAGTGGAGTCTTGTGCTCTCAGACCCCCCCAGTTTCCTCTTCTCTGTGAGGAGGGGTCGGGGGTCTGTCACTATGGCCAGAGTGGAGTCTTGTGCTCTCAGACCCCCCCAGTTTCCTCTTCTCTGTGAGGAGGGGTCGGGGGTCTGTAACTATGGCCAGAGTGGAGCCTTGTACTCTCAGACCCCCCAGTTTCCTCTTCTCTGTGAGGAGGGGTCGGGGGTCTGTCACTATGGCCAGAGTGGAGCCTTGTGCTCTCAGACCCCCAGTTTCCTCTTCTCTGTGAGGAGGGGTCGGGGGTCTGTCACTATGGCCAGAGTGGAGTCTTGTGCTCTCAGACCCCCCCAGTTTCCTCTTCTCTGTGAGGAGGGGTCGGGGGTCTGTCACTATGGCCAGAGTGGAGTCTTGTGCTCTCAGACCCCCATTTTCCTCTTCTCTGTGAGGAGGGGTCGGGGGTCTGTAACTATGGCCAGAGTGGAGTCTTGTGCTCTCAGACCCCCCCAGTTTCCTTGTCTCTGTGAGGAGGGGTCGGGGGTCTGTAACTATGGCCAGAGTGGAGCCTTGTGCTCTCAGACCCCCCCAGTTTCCTCTTCTCTGTGAGGAGGGGTCGGGGGTCTGTCACTATGGCCAGAGTGGAGCCTTGTGCTCTCAGACCCCCCAGTTTCCTCTTCTCTGTGAGGAGGGGTCGGGGGTCTGTCACTATGGCCAGAGTGGAGTCTTGTGCTCTCAGCCCCCCAGTTTCCTCTTCTCTGTGAGGAGGGGTCGGGGGTCTGTCACTATGGCCAGAGTGGAGTCTTGTGCTCTCAGACCCCCAGTTTCCTCTTCTCTGTGAGGAGGGGTCGGGGGTCTGTCACTATGGCCAGAGTGGAGTCTTGTGCTCTCAGCCCCCCAGTTTCCTCTTCTCTGTGAGGAGGGGTCGGGGGTCTGTCACTATGGCCAGAGTGGAGTCTTGTGCTCTCAGACCCCCAGTTTCCTCTTCTCTGTGAGGAGGGGTCGGGGGTCTGTCACTATGGCCAGAGTGGAGTCTTGTGCTCTCAGACCCCCAGTTTCCTCTTCTCTGTGAGGAGGGGTCGGGGGTCTGTCACTATGGCCAGAGTGGAGTCTTGTGCTCTCAGACCCCCAGTTTCCTCTTCTCTGTGAGGAGGGGTCGGGGGTCTGTCACTATGGCCAGAGTGGAGTCTTGTGCTCTCAGACCCCCAGTTTCCTCTTCTCTGTGAGGAGGGGGTCGGGGGTCTGTCACTATGGCCAGAGTGGAGTCTTGTGCTCTCAGACCCCCAGTTTCCTCTTCTCTGTGAGGAGGGGTCGGGGGTCTGTCACTATGGCCAGAGTGGAGTCTTGTGCTCTCAGACCCCCAGTTTCCTCTTCTCTGTGAGGAGGGGTCGGGGGTCTGTCACTATGGCCAGAGTGGAGTCTTGTGCTCTCAGACCCCCAGTTTCCTCTTCTCTGTGAGGAGGGGTCGGGGGTCTGTCACTATGGCCAGAGTGGAGTCTTGTGCTCTCAGACCCCCAGTTTCCTCTTCTCTGTGAGGAGGGGTCGGGGGTCTGTCACTATGGCCAGAGTGGAGCCTTGTGCTCTCAGACCCCCCAGTTTCCTTGTCTCTGTGAGGAGGGGGCTTTGTCTTCGGACATAGTTTTTCCTCAGATTTGGCTTCACTGTTTTCGCTTTTCTTTCCTTCTGATTGGACGCGTCTTAGTTTGGAGACGTTTCCACTTGAAGATTTTTTGGTGTTTTTTTCCCTGATGAATTTTGGGTGATTTTTTCAGCTTTATGATCTGCTCATCCTGAGCCCTCCTGGTGCATGATAAGGGGAGAAGTCGGCCATTGTCCTACACAGGCAGCAGAAAAGCAGCCGTGCATGCTGAGCCTTGTAGTGCTCAGCAGCTGAAAACCCCACGATGATGTCAGTCATTCCTAAACTTTGTAGAAATTGTGCACTGCCCCTTTAAACCCCCCTCCCCTCTCGCCCCCTCTGTCCCTGGATTCTTTAATGTCAGCCGACACACTAGTTTCTTAAAGGGCTCATGAGTGGCATTCCTTTCAACCAATGAGAAGACAGAGCTGTGTCTGCCCCTTCTGTGATTGGACCATGCCCAGAGCTGTCTGCAGGAGGCGGGATCGAAGATAAAGGGGCAGGAGGTGATGCTCGGAGCTGCCCAGACATTGTGTCCTCGGGTGTCCGGACAGCATGAGTGGAGGAGTGTATGGGGGAGGTAAAGCTGCACTGCACCCACTGCATGCCGGGAGCAGACCCCGAGCACCCCCGAGTGCCCCCTGCTCCACCTGCACAGTGCCCCCTGCTCCACCTGCACAGTGCCCCCTGCTCCACCTGCACAGTGCCCCCCTGCTCCACCTGCACAGTGCCCCCCTCTGCTCCACCTGCACGGTGCCCCCCTGCTCCACCTGCACGGTGCCCCCCTGCTCCACCTGCACAGTGCCCCCTGCTCCACCTGCACAGTGCCCCCCTGCTCCACCTGCACAGTGCCCCCCTCTGCTCCACCTGCACGGTGCCCCCCTCTGCTCCACCTGCACGGTGCCCCCCTGCTCCACCTGCACGGTGCCCCCCTCTGCTCCACCTGCACGGTGCCCCCCTGCTCCACCTGCACGGTGCCCCCCTGCTCCACCTGCACGGTGCCCCCCTGCTCCACCTGCACAGTGCCCCCCTCTGCTCCACCTGCACAGTGCCCCCTGCTCCACCTGCACAGTGCCCCCCTGCTCCACCTGCACAGTGCCCCCCTGCTCCACCTGCACAGTGCCCCCCTGCTCCACCTGCACAGTGCCCCCCTCTGCTCCACCTGCACGGTGCCCCCCTCTGCTCCACCTGCACGGTGCCCCCCTCTGCTCCACCTGCACGGTGCCCCCCTCTGCTCCACCTGCACGGTGCCCCCCTCTGCTCCACCTGCACGGTGCCCCCCTGCTCCACCTGCACGGTGCCCCCCTGCTCCACCTGCACGGTGCCCCCCCTGCTCCACCTGCACGGTGCCCCCCCTGCTCCACCTGCACGGTGCCCCCCTGCTCCACCTGCACAGTGCCCCCCTGCTCCACCTGCACAGTGCCCCCCTGCTCCACCTGCACGGTGCCCCCCTGCTCCACCTGCACGGTGCCCCCCTGCTCCACCTGCACAGTGCCCCCCTGCTCCACCTGCACAGTGCCCCCCTGCTCCACCTGCACGGTGCCCCCCTGCTCCACCTGCACGGTGCCCCCCTGCTCCACCTGCACGGTGCCCCCCTGCTCCACCTGCACGGTGCCCCCCTGCTCCACCTGCACGGTGCCCCCCTGCTCCACCTGCACGGTGCCCCCCTGCTCCACCTGCACGGTGCCCCCCTGCTCCACCTGCACGGTGCCCCCCTGCTCCACCTGCACGGTGCCCCCCTGCTCCACCTGCACGGTGCCCCCCTGCTCCACCTGCACGGTGCCCCCCTGCTCCACCTGCACGGTGCCCCCCTGCTCCACCTGCACGGTGCCCCCCCCCCTTGCTCTGCCTGCACGGTGCCCCCCCCCCCCCTGCTCCGCCTGCACGGTGCCCCCCCCCCCCCTGCTCCGCCTGCACGGTGCCCCCCCCCTTGCTCCGCCTGCACGGTGCCCCCCCCTTGCTCCGCCTGCACGGTGCCCCCCCCTTGCTCCGCCTGCACACTGCCCCCCCCCCCCTGCTCCGCCTGCGCACTGCCCCCCCCCTTGCTCCGCCTGCACGGTGCCCCCCCCTGCTCCGCCTCCGTGGTGTTCCGTCCTGTGCTATATTCATTCAATTATCTTCCAGTCACTTCCAGAGCTACACTCACTCTTCTGCTGTTACATTGTGTCTTATCCATCCGTCTCCTCCGGAGCTGCGCTCACTATTCTGCTGTTACATTGTGTCTTGTGTCTTATCCATCCGTCTCCTCCGGAGCTGCACTCACTATTCTACTGTTACATTGTGTCTTATCCTCCAGTCACCAACGGAGCTGCACTCACTATTCTGCTGTTACATTGTGTCTTTTCCATCTGTCTGCTCCAGAGCTGCACTCACTATTCTGCTGTTACATTGTGTCTTATCCATCCGTCTCCTCCAGAGCTGCACTCACTATTCTGCTGTTACATTGTGTCTTATCCATCCGTCTCCTCCAGAGCTGCACTCACTATTCTGCTGTTACATTGTGTCTTATCCACCCGTCTCCTCCAGAGCTGCACTCACTATTCTGCTGTTACATTGTGTCTTATCCATCCGTCTCCTCCGGAGCTGCACTCACTATTCTGCTGTTACATTGTGTCTTATCTATCCGTCTCCTCCGGAGCTGCACTCACTATTCTGCTGTTACATTGTGTCTTATCCTCCAGTCACCAACAGAGCTGCACTCACTATTCTGCTGTTACATTGTGTCTTATCCATCCGTCTCCTCCGGAGCTGCACTCATTATTCTACTGTTACATTGTGTCTTATCCTCCAGTTACCAACGGAGCTGCACTCACTATTCTGCTGTTACATTGTCTTATCCATCCGTCTCCTCCGGAGCTGCACTCACTATTCTGCTGTTACATTGTGTCTTAGCCATCCGTCTCCTCCGGAGCTGCACTCACTATTCTGCTGTTACATCGTGTCTTATCCATCCGTCTCCTCCGGAGCTGCACTCACTATTCTGCTGTTACATTGTGT
The DNA here is from genome assembly GCF_048569485.1 of Anomaloglossus baeobatrachus. Lineage (NCBI taxonomy): Eukaryota > Metazoa > Chordata > Amphibia > Anura > Aromobatidae > Anomaloglossus > Anomaloglossus baeobatrachus. The sequence goes on from NC_134356.1 coordinate 701,496,762, forward strand.
CTTATTCATCCGTCTCCTCCGGAGCTGCACTCACTATTTTGCTGTTACATTGTTCTTATCCATCCGTCTCCTCCGGAGCTGCACTCACTATTCTGCTGTTACATCGTGTCTTATCCATCCGTCTCCTCCGGAGCTGCACTCACTATTTTGCTGTTACATTGTGTCTTAGCCATCCGTCTCCTCTGGAGCTGCACTCACTATTCTGCTGTTACATCGTGTCTTATTCATCCGTCTCCTCCGGAGCTGCACTCACTATTCTGCTGTTACATCGTGTCTTATTCATCCGTCTCCTCCGGAGCTGCACTCACTGTTCTGCAGTCACTTTCTCACATGTTTGGCGGTAGCGGCAGCTGTCTGGCACACATGTGATGGCCGCCTTCGTGTGACCCCCCTCTGTTATGACCTGTTTTCGGACCCCCTGAATCCCCTTGTGTCTTGTAGATGAGGTCGGGGCGCTGGTGTTTGACATCGGGTCCTTCTCCGTCCGGGCTGGTTACGCCGGTGAAGACTGCCCTAAGGTACGGCCGTCCCCGGGACGCTCTGGAGGTCCTTGGTGCCCGTTGCTGTCACCAGTGGGTGCGACATTTGGGGGCATCTTGTGCAGAATAAGCCGGGGCGACCCCCACTGATGACCACACGAGACCCCCTAATCACCGCTCTTCTCCCCGCTCAGGCCGACTTCCCGACCACGCTGGGGGTCTTCTCTGCGGACGAGTCTCTGACCTCGGAGATGGAGAAGGACCGGAAGCTGAGCCGGGCGTATTACATAGACACCACGTGTCTCCACGTGCCACGGCCGCTCACCGAGGCCACGTCACCGCTGAAGAACGGCATGAGTGAGACGCATGCGCCAAAACGCAACCCAGCCATGTGTTGTCCGCAGCGCAGCGCTCACCGTGTGCCATCCTGTGCTTCCCGCTGCTGACGGCCACCGCAATCATTACCCATAATCCTTCATTGGGTGAGGGCATCTGTAGGGTGCGAGGGGCAGAAACTGCCATCCCCCGGTCACTATATACTATAACTATATATATATATATATATATATATATATATATCTATATATATATATATATATATATATATATATATATTACTATATACACCGCCCGATCTCACCTCGCTGGTGATGACACTCGCCCTCAGGCATCGCCATCATGTACTGCCCCGAAAATGCCTGTGCCCAACACAGCGACAGTGCCCTGACTACATCACCTACACAGGGCGCCCTCTAGTGGTGGCTGTAGATAGTAGTGATCCTTCCTCAGTGCTCCCTCTAGTGGTGGCTGTAGATAGTAGTGATACTTCCTCAGTGCTCCCTCTAGTGGTGGCTGTAGATAGTAGTGATTCTTCCTCAGTGCTCCCTCTAGTGGTGGCTGTACATAGTAGTGATGCTTCCTCAGTGCTCCCTCTAGTGGTGGCTGTAGATAGTAGTGATCCTTCCTCAGTGCTCCCTCTAGTGGTGTCTGTAGATAGTAGTGATCCTTCCTCAGTGCTCCCTCTAGTGGTGGCTGTAGATAGTAGTGATTCTTCCTCAGTGCTCCCTCTAGTGGTGGCTGTAGATAGTAGTGATCCTTCCTCAGTGCTCCCTCTAGTGGTGGCTGTAGATAGTAGTGATTCTTCCTCAGTGCTCCCTCTAGTGGTGGCTGTAGATAGTAGTGATTCTTCCTCAGTGCTCCCTCTAGTGGTGGCTGTAGATAGTAGTGATTCTTCCTCAGTGCTGCCTCTAGTGGTGGCTGTAGATAGTAGTGATCTTTCCTCAATGCTCCCTCTAGTGGTGGCTGTAGATAGTAGTGATCCTTCCTCAGTGCTCCCTCTAGTGGTGGCTGTAGATAGTAGTGATTCTTCCTCAGTGCTCCCTCTAGTGGTGGCTGTAGATAGTAGTGATCCTTCCTCAGTGCTGCCTCTAGTGGTGGCTGTAGATAGTAGTGATTCTTCCTCAGTGCTCCCTCTAGTGGTGGCTGTAGATAGTGGTGATGCTTCCTCAGTGCTCCCTCTAGTGGTGGCTGTACATAGTAGTGATGCTTCCTCAGTGCTCCCTCTAGTGGTGGCTGTAGATAGTAGTGATCCTTCCTCAGTGCTGCCTCTAGTGGTGGCTGTAGATAGTAATGATCCTTCCTCAGTGCTCCCTCTAGTGGTGGCTGTAGAAAGTAGTGATCCTTCCTCAGTGCTCCCTCTAGTGGTGGTTGTAGATAGTAGTGATTCTTCCTCAGTGCTCCCTCTAGTGGTGGCTGTACATAGTAGTGATCCTTCGTCAGTGCTGCCTCTAGTGGTGGCTGTAGATAGTAGTGATTCTTCCTCAGTGCTCCCTCTAGTGGTGGCTGTACATAGTAGTGATCCTTCCTCAGTGCTGCCTCTAGTGGTGGCTGTAGATAGTAGTGATTCTTCCTCAGTGCTCCCTCTAGTGGTGGCTGTAGATAGTGGTGATGCTTCCTCAGTGCTCCCTCTAGTGGTGGCTGTACATAGTAGTGATCCTTCCTCAGTGCTCCCTCTAGTGGTGGCTGTAGATAGTAATGATCTTTCCTCAGTGCTGCCTCTAGTGGTGGCTGTAGATAGTAGTGATCCTTCCTCAGTGCTCCCTCTAGTGGTGGCTGTAGATAGTAGTGATTCTTCCTCAGTGCTCCCTCTAGTGGTGGCTGTAGATAGTAGTGATGCTTCCTCAGTGCTCCCTCTAGTGGTGGCTGCAGATAGTAGTGATCTTTCCTCAATGCTCCCTCTAGTGGTGGCTGTAGATAGTAGTGATCCTTCCTCAGTGCTCCCTCTAGTGGTGGCTGTAGATAGTAGTGATTCTTCCTCAGTGCTCCCTCTAGTGGTGGCTGTAGATAGTAGTGATCCTTCCTCAGTGCTGCCTCTAGTGGTGGCTGTAGATAGTAGTGATTCTTCCTCAGTGCTCCCTCTAGTGGAGGCTGTAGATAGTAGTGATCCTTCCTCAGTGCTCCCTCTAGTGGTGGCTGTAGAAAGTAGTGATTCTTCCTCAGTGCTTCCTCTAGTGGTGGCTGTAGATAGTAGTGATCTTTCCTCAGTGCTCCCTCTAGTGGTGGCTGTAGATAGTAATGATTCTTCCTCAGTGCTCCCTCTAGTGGTGGCTGCAGATAGTAGTGATCTTTCCTCAGTGCTTCCTCTAGTGGTGGCTGTAGATAGTAGTGATCTTTCCTCAGTGCTCCCTCTAGTGGTGGCTGTAGATAGTAGTGATGCTTCCTCAGTGCTCCCTCTAGTGGTGGCTGTAGATAGTAGTTATTCTTCCTCAGTGCTCCCTCTAGTGGTGGCTGTAGATAGTAGTGATTCTTCCTCAGTGCTGCCTCTAGTGGTGGCTGTAGATAGTAGTGATTCTTCCTCAGTGCTCCCTCTAGTGGTGGCTGCAGATAGTAGTGATCTTTCCTCAGTGCTTCCTCTAGTGGTGGCTGTAGATAGTAGTGATCTTTCCTCAGTGCTCCCTCTAGTGGTGGCTGTAGAAAGTAGTGATTCTTCCTCAGTGCTTCCTCTAGTGGTGGCTGTAGATAGTAGTGATGCTTCCTCAGTGCTCCCTCTAGTGGTGGCTGTAGAAAGTAGTGATTCTTCCTCAGTGCTTCCTCTAGTGGTGGCTGTAGATAGTAATGATTCTTCCTCAGTGCTCCCTCTAGTGGTGGCTGTAGATAGTGGTGATGCTTCCTCAGTGCTCCCTCTAGTGGTGGCTGTACATAGTAGTGATCCTTCCTCAGTGCTCCCTCTAGTTGTGGCTGTAGATAGTAATGATCTTTCCTCAGTGCTGCCTCTAGTGGTGGCTGTAGATAGTAGTGATTCTTCCTCATTGCTCCATCTAGTGGTGGCTGTAGATAGTAGTGATCTTTCCTCAGTGCTCCCTCTAGTGGTGGCTGTAGATAGTAGTGATGCTTCCTCAGTGCTCCCTCTAGTGGTGGCTGTAGATAGTAGTTATTCTTCCTCAGTGCTCCCTCTAGTGGTGGCTGTAGATAGTAGTGATCTTTCCTCAGTGCTCCCTCTAGTGGTGGCTGTAGAAAGTAGTGATTCTTCCTCAGTGCTTCCTCTAGTGGTGGCTGTAGATAGTAGTGATCTTTCTCTAGTCCCTTCCACGACAGCATAGGAGGTTGTCTCTCCACGCCCTAATTGGGACAGGAAGTTCAAGAGGTTTAAAAGGACCCTCCCACCTCCCATAGCCAGTGTCTTTCCTGTCCCCATGGGGCATGGAGAGGTTTTTATTTTCTCCTATGCTGTGGTGGCCGGCGAACTACAGTATAATATTTTTTTTTTTTTTTTCTTCCCCTGTTACCTTAAGCCGGACAGCATCGGTCGGGCCTTCACCGCTCCTCCCTTGCTGTTCCCTCACGCTGTGGGGGACCGCTGCTCCAGCCTTCCGGAACCTCCTCTGGGGTGATGCAGGCTGTTGAGCTCCCCAGCCGGCGTCCTCCCTGAGCCGCCGGCCGCTTCCTGCATGCACGCTGCCGGAGCGATCCGGAAGTGCTCCCGGGGGCGGGACTTCCGGTCTTGCGAACTTCCGGTTGAGCGCTTCCGGTTTGCGGAGGCAGCGTGGAGGACACGCCGCCGCTGACACGGCCTGTCGGGGACCTGCTGCAGGAGGCGGGGAACATTACCAGTCGCTGGGGGGGGCAGGCCTTTCCACAGGAAGGCTGCCCGGAAGGCATCAGAACCACGGTAAGGTTTCTTCTGTGTGCACTGTCAGGTCTTCCTCTGCTTCTGCAGAGCCCAGCGTTTCCCCTGCTTCAGTAAGAGGCTGAGGGACGGTCCCTTATGCCTGGTATCAGGCTGACTTGGTGAGTGGTTTCCAGGAGGATGTGCCTGCTGGTATTTGTGTCAAGTCTGACAAGTGTGCAACGGAAACTTTGCCAGCAGTGTACGTCTGTCCCTTCCATGGGCTACTGGGAGTTGAATCTCAGTGGACACTCCTGGATATTGCTGTATCAGGATATGGGCTGGCTGCCTGGTCTGATGACGCCTCTCTGTTCCGTTGAGTGGAGAGGGCAGGCATCGTGTATATAGACACCGTCCCTTGTGCCAAGCTACGGTCCATGTTGATACAGGAGCTTCAGGCCTCGCTGGCCTCCCTCCCTGCTGCTGACCCTTCTGCCACAAAACGGTTACCTCCAGTCGTCTGATCCTGAGGCTGATTCCGCCTCGGTGGGTCCCGATAAAGCTTTTCCTCCGGGAGGCCTGACCGGTCTTTTCTTTTTCCCTGAGATGATTGGGGGATCTTAATGGAGCAGTTGGGTGCACTATGGGGTTGGAGGATGAGTAGGTCCTCCCCTCCGTTCAGGGCGAAATATTCGCGGACCTGAAAACCACTGGGCATGCTACTGTCCTGGATCTTCTCTCTAGAATGGGATTTCCTTGAGGAGCTTTCTGGAGTGTCCTCTGACACAGTTTCCCCTGGAGAGTTCTGGGTTGCTTTGGGAGATTCCCATGCAGGTGGCCAAGGTCGCTCTACAAACGGCACTCCCCCTTGCGGACGATTACCAGCTTGGGAATCTGATCGTTAGGTCAGGAGTCTCAGGAAGAAGTCCTAGGAGGCTTCGTCGTCTCCCATCGGGCCCATACTGCCTCCTCTTCGGTCCCCCTGTCCCTCCTTTGCAGGCTCGACCAGTGGATGCTCATTTCCTGGGGTGCTCCTAGGGTTGAGTACTGGAATCCCTTCCCTTACTTAGGAAGGAACTAGTTTGACAGGTACCTCTGTGTAGTCGGTCCGCCTGGCTGCCAGGACCTCAGTCTTGTCTAACTTGGACAGACGAGCTCTAGGCTAAGGCTTGGAGTAGGGACTCTCCTTCCACACTGCGGATTGCTCCCGTCTGTTTCAGGGTTGGGCCTGCCCTGGATGATATTCTGGACAGGGCGACTGATCGTCAGGCCAACCGGATACACCCTCCAGGCAACGGTCATTTCGTCCCTCGATACCTCGGGCCTCCCAGCCCAAGGGGTGAGGTGAGTCTGACCGTGGGAACTACCCTTTGGGTGAGGGGAGTACTTTTCTCATCCCTTCCCATCCACAAAGTCCTCAGCATGACGAACAGTGTGTCGGCTCGGGTGGGGAGACGGCTCTCTGCCTTTCTTCCCCAGTGGCGGGCCTTCTCCGCCTGGCCAGGGGTCCTACAAGCTCTTCTCAGAGGGTCTATTGGTCTCTTCCCCCAACCAACAGCCCCCCCCCCCCCCCGGCCTCCGCGACACACCATCTGGGGACGTCCGGTTTTTTTCATCTATCTGAGGCGTCTAATTCCAGCGGGTCAGATGCCGTCGTTTCATGCATGGAGTCTGGCAACTCTGTTGTTCCCCTGCTCGGTCTCCGCCACCTGTTGGCCTCGATTGCCCTGAGGGACGCCTAGTTCCATGTGCCCTTCCATCCTTGTCTCCGGCAGTACCTCAAAATTGCGGTTCTGCACGGAGGGGCCATGCTTCATTTCCACTTACAGATACTTCCCTTCGGGTTCTTCTCGGCTCCAAGGCTCTTTCAAGGATCAGGGTTGAGGTGGTCACCTTCCTCCGTTGCAGAGTTGGCCTCATCCTGACAGGCATCCTTCCCCCAGAGGATCACAGATTGACGCTGCTGGCCAAACTCTCTATGTTCATAGACAAGCGCGCCCGACCCTTCGAGGCGCTATATCGGCCCTGGGTTTATGACGTCCTGCATTCCCTCAGTCTTGTGGGCTCCGGCCCACTCTTGTTGTCTATGGGATCATATCCTGGTTCATTGGGTCGGACTCCCTTCCTTCCTGAACTCCGGTTTCGCCTGTCGGCACCCGTCTTCTCGTCCCTTCTCTGGTGTGTCCCTACAACCTGATGGTTGGGGTTGCCTGGACCCGGTCACCCCTGGTTACACTGGCAGCCGATGCCAGCCAGAGGGGCTGGGGGGCTATGGTGGACGACTATCAGTTCAGGGGGGCTGGAGCCCTTAGGTCGGCACCCAGTCCTCCAACTACCGGGAACTCGGGGTGGTCGGAGAAGCCCTCCTCGCTGCCCAGGATCCCATCCGGGACACTCATGTCCAGGTCTACTGGGACAATGGCTCCACAGTGGCACATCTCCGCCATCAGGGCAGTACTAGGTCGGCGCCCTGAAGTCTGTGTCCTCCCGGATCTTCCACTGGGCAGGGCAGTCCCTGCTGTCCCTTTCTGCAGTCCATCTACGAGGGTCCCTACACCTTCCAGCAGACTTCCTGAGTCGTCAGGATGTTCACCCAGAGGAGTGGAGTCTGGCCCAAGCGGTGTTCTGCTCTCTGGTGGCAAGGTGGGGTACTCCAGAGGTGGACCTCTTTGCTTCAGCAGGAACTCGCCAGGTCGCAACATTGTCTCCCTGAACCCTCGGGGCAACGCGTTGGGGGTGAACGCCTTCTGCCACGATTGGTCCTTTTTGCCTCGATACGCCTTCCCGCCTACTCCTCTTCTCGCACGAAGCCTGAGGACGATCAGGGACGACGGAGCCACGACCATCCTGGTCGCTCCTCTGTGGCCGCGACGGAGTTGGTACTGCCTGATCCTGACTCTCAGCCTCGACGGACCGGTCCTCCTGGGTTCAGACCCCAGTTTCCTGTCTCAGGATCAGATATTCCATCCGGTCCCCCAGGAGCTCCAGTTGGCTGCCTGGCTTCTGAGGCCCGAGCACTGAAGGCCCAAGGACTTTCTGACTAGGTCGTGGCTGCTCTACAAAAGGACCGTACACCAGTGGCTAGTAGTATTTCCCCTGAGGTCTGGATGAGATTTCCTCCTGGTGTGGTTCTCGGCCTCCTGACCCGCTCCGGCCTACCATTGCGCAGATTGTCGAGGTCATCCAGAGTGGATTGAACTTAGGCCTTCGGCCCAGCGCCCTGAGGGTGTAGATCTCGGCGCTTCGTACAGTCTTGTCCCGGCTCTGGCAGATCGTCGCTGGATCCACAGTTTCAGGGTGTCCGCTAGTAGGCTCTGTCCGCGGCGGAGGATCCTGACGCCTTGCTGAGATCTCAATGTGGTCCTTACCGGATTTTCTCGGTCACCCTTTGGGCCACTGTCCTCTTGTAACATTCGTTCTCTTTCTCACAAGACTGCCTTTCTTGTGCCTATTACGTCTTCTCGTAGAGTCGGGGAACTTCAGGCTTTGTCTATTCGGGAGCCTTCCGGACCGTCAGAGATGACAGCATTGTTTTCAGCTGGACCCTTCCTTCCTTCCCAAGGTGGTTTCGGCTTTTCACCATTCTCCGTCCTTCATCCTGCCTTCCTTCTGTCAGACTCCTCCGGGTGAGGAAGGGTTTCATTCTTTGGTTGTTCGTCGGACAGTGTTGCACTACCTGGAGGTTACTGCTTCCTGGCGCCTTGATTATATCCTGTTCATCCAGCCCTTTGGCCGACATAAGGGCAGGTAGGTGGCTAAGAGTGCCGTCGCCAACTGGATTGTGCGGGCAATTTGAGACGCCTACCTCGCTCAGCATCTCTCTCCGCCTACCGGATTCACGGCGCACTCCACCGGGGCTCCCTCTGTCTCCTGGGCTGCATGGGCAGGGGCTTCTCCTGAGCAGATCTGCAAGGCAGCTACGTGGTCTTCCCTCCATACTTTCATGAAGCATTATTGTCTGGATCCGGATTCCAGCAGGGATTGGCTTTTGGCAGGACAGTCCTGCAGGCTGTGGCCCCCCCCCCTAGGTATCAATTCTTTGGTATTCCTCCTATGCTGTCGTGGAAGGGACTAGAGAAATAAGAATTATTCTTACCGTTAATTCGATTTCTAGGACCTTCCACGACAGCAGGTAATTCCCTCCCCTTTTATATTCATATATTCATGGATATGTTGTACTTCTCATTTGCTATGGGTTCTTTGTAAGACACTGGCTATGGGAGGTGGGAGGGTCCTTTTAAACCTCTTGAACTTCCTGTCCCAATTAGGGCGTGGAGAGACAACCTCCTATGCTGTCGTGGAAGGTCCTAGAAATCGAATTAACGGTAAGAATAATTCTTATTTCCTCAGTGCTCCCTCTAGTGGTGGCTGTACATAGTAGTGATCCTTCCTCAGTGCTCCCTCTAGTGGTGGCTGTACATAGTAGTGATCCTTCCTCAGTGCTGCCTCTAGTGGTGGCTGTACATAGTAGTGATCCTTCCTCAGTGCTCCCTCTAGTGGTGGCTGTAGATAGTAGTGATGCTTCCTCAGTGCTCCCTCTATTGGCGGCTGTAGATAGTAGTGATCCTTCCTCAGTGCTCCCTCTAGTGGTGGCTGTAGATAGTAGTGATCCTTCCTCAGTGCTGCCTCTAGTGGTGGCTTTAGATAGTAGTGATTCTTCCTCAGTGCTCCCTCTAGTGGTGGCTGTAGAAAGTAGTGATTCTTCCTCAGTGCTCCCTCTAGTGGTGGCTGTAGATAGTAGTGATCCTTCCTCAGTGCTCCCTCTAGTGGTGGCTGTAGATAGTAGTGATCCTTCCTCAGTGCTCCCTCTAGTGGTGGCTGTAGATAGTATTGATCCTTCCTCAGTGCTGCCTCTAGTGGTGGCTGTAGATAGTAATGATTCTTCCTCAGTGCTCCCTCTAGTGGTGGCTGTAGATAGTAGTGATCCTTCCTCAGTGCTCCGTCTAGTGGTGGCTGTAGATAGTATTGATCCTTCCTCAGTGCTGCCTCTAGTGGTGGCTGTAGATAGTAATGATTCTTCCTCAGTGCTCCCTCTAGTGGTGGCTGTAGATAGTATTGATCCTTCCTCAGTGCTCCCTCTAGTGGTGGCTGTAGATAGTAGTGATCCTTCCTCAGTGCTGCCTCTAGTGGTGGCTGTAGATAGTAGTGATCCTTCCTCAGTGCTCCCTCTAGTGGTGGCTGTAGATAGTAATGATTCTTCCTCAGTGCTCCCTCTAGTGGAGGCTGTAGATAGTAGTGATGCTTCCTCAGTGCTCCCTCTAGTGGTGGCTGTAGATAGTAGTGATTCTTCCTCAGTGCTCCCTCTAGTGGTGGCTGCAGAAAGTAGTGATTCTTCCTCAGTGCTCCCTCTAGTGGTGGCTGCAGATAGTAGTGATCCTTCCTCAGTGCTCCCTCTAGTGGTGGCTGTAGATAGTAGTGATGCTTCCTCAGTGCTCCCTCTAGTGGTGGCTGCAGATAGTAGTGATCTTTCCTCAGTGCTCCCTCTAGTGGTGGCTGTAGATAGTAGTGATCCTTCCTCAGTGCTCCCTCTAGTGGTGGCTGTAGATAGTAGTGATGCTTCCTCAGTGCTCCCTCTAGTGGTGGCTGCAGATAGTAGTGATCTTTCCTCAGTGCTCCCTCTAGTGGTGGCTGTAGATAGTAGTGATCCTTCCTCAGTGCTCCCTCTAGTGGTGGCTGTAGATAGTAGTGATCCTTTTTCAGTGCTGCCTCTAGTGGTGGCTGTAGATAGTAATGATTCTTCCTCAGTGCTCCCTCTAGTGGTGGCTGTAGATAGTATTGATCCTTCCTCAGTGCTCCCTCTAGTGGTGGCTGTAGATAGTAGTGATTCTTCCTCAGTGCTCCCTCAAGTGGTGGCTGTAGATAGTAGTGATCCTTCCTCAGTGCTCCCTCTAGTGGTGGCTGTAGATAGTAGTGATTCTTCCTCAGTGCTCCCTCTAGTGGTGGCTGTAGATAGTAGTGATTCTTCCTCAGTGCTCCCTCAAGTGGTGGCTGTAGATAGTATTGATCCTTCCTCAGTGCTCCCTCTAGTGGTGGCTGTAGATAGTAGTGATTCTTCCTCAGTGCTCCCTCAAGTGGTGGCTGTAGATAGTAGTGATCCTTCCTCAGTGCTCCCTCTAGTGGTGGCTGCAGATAGTAGTGATCCTTCCTCAGTGCTCCCTCTAGTGGTGGCTGTAGATAGTAGTGATGCTTCCTCAGTGCTCCCTCTAGTGGTGGCTGTAGATAGTAGTGATCCTTCCTCAGTGCACCCTCTAGTGGTGGCTGTAGATAGTAGTGATGCTTCCTCAGTGCTTCCTCTAGTGGTGGCTGTAGATAGTAGTGATCCTTCCTCAGTGCTCCCTCTAGTGGTGGCTGTAGATAGTATTGATCCTTCCTCAGTGCTCCCTCTAGTGGTGGCTGTAGATAGTAGTGATTCTTCCTCAGTGCTCCCTCTAGTGGTGGCTGTAGATAGTATTGATCCTTCCTCAGTGCTCCCTCTAGTGGAGGCTGTAGATAGTAGTGATTCTTCCTCAGTGCTCCCTCAAGTGGTGGCTGTAGATAGTAGTGATCCTTCCTCAGTGCTCCCTCTAGTGGTGGCTGTAGATAGTAGTGATTCTTCCTCAGTGCTCCCTCTAGTGGTGGCTGTAGATAGTATTGATCCTTCCTCAGTGCTCCCTCTAGTGGAGGCTGTAGATAGTAGTGATGCTTCCTCAGTGCTCCCTCAAGTGGTGGCTGTAGATAGTAGTGATTCTTCCTCAGTGCTCCCTCAAGTGGTGGCTGTAGATAGTAGTGATTCTTCCTCAGTGCTCCCTGTAGTGGTGGCTGTAGATAGTAGTGATCCTTCCTCAGTGCTCCCTCTAGTGGTGGCTGTAGATAGTAGTGATTCTTCCTCAGTGCTGCCTCTAGTGGTGGCTGTAGATAGTAGTGATTCTTCCTCAGTGCTCCCTCTAGTGGTGGCTGTAGATAGTAGTGATGCTTCCTCAGTGCTCCCTCTAGTGGTGGCTGTAGATAGTAGTGATCCTTCCTCAGTGCACCCTCTAGTGGTGGCTGTAGATAGTAGTGATGCTTCCTCAGTGCTTCCTCTAGTGGTGGCTGTAGATCAGGGGTGGGGAACCTTTTTACTGCCGGGGGCCATTTGGAATTTCCTACTAACCTTTGGGGGCCGCACAACATTATCAACCTGAAAAATAACCCTGCTATATTTGGTCAAACGATTAACTCACCCCTATTGTGGTGGCCGGAGCTGCTTCTCTTTGGTGCGATTGTAATGTTCGGTGATATTGATCATCTTGTTTCTCGCAGCTGCTTTTCCAGGTTTGTCTCTGTCTGGAGATGCTGGGGGCATACACATCACAGGAGGGGCCAGGGCGCATAAATTACAGGAGACACTGGGAGTACACATCACAGGAGGGGCTGGGGCATATACATCACAGGAGGGGCTGGGGCATATACATCACAGGAGGGGCTGGGGCATATACATCACAGGAGGGGCTGGGGCATATACATCACAGGAGGGGCTGAGGCATATACATCACAGAAGGGGCTGGGGCATATACATCACAGGAGGGGCTGGGGCATATACATCACAGGAGGGGCTGGGGCATATACATCACAGGAGGGGCTGGGGCATATACATCACAGGAGGGGCTGGGGCATATACATCACAGGAGGGGCTGGGGCATATACATCACAGGAGGAGCTGGGGCATATACATCACAGGAGGAGCTGGGGCATATACATCACAGGAGGAGCTGGGGCATATACATCACAGGAGGGGCTGGGGCATATACATCAGTAGGGGGCATGGACAGCCCTGGCGGTGGCACAGACATGACTGGGGACACGCACAGCACTGGGTGGCAGCACGCACTGCACTGGGTGGCAGCACGCACTGCACTGGGTGGCAGCACGCGCTGCACTGGGTGGCAGCACGCGCTGCACTGGGTGGCAGCACGCGCTGCACTGGGTGGCAGCACGGACTGCACTGGGTGGCAGCACGGACTGCACTGGGTGGCAGCATTAGGGAGACAGACAGGTCTGGGGGAACATAGACATCAATAGGAGAGCACGGACTGGGGAGCATAGAAAGCAGTGGGAGGGTACAGACAGCAGTAGCGAGTTAAGAGCACTGAGGGGTGGCACACAGCACTGGGGAGCATGGACAGCATAAGGGGGACACAGGCAGCACTCACCGTGGCATGGACAGCACTGGTGGCAGCATGGACAGCATTAGGTGGTGCGGACAGCACTGGTGGGGGGGCATAGACATCACCCAGGGGGTACAGACAGCACTAGGGGGGGCACGGACAGCAGTGAGGGGTTACACCGCGCTGAGGGGGTACACAGCACTGGGGTGTACACAGCATTAGGGGGTACACACAGCACTAGGGGGTACACACAGCACCTGGGGGTACACAGCACTGGCGGGTACACACTGTACTAGGAGGTACACAGCATGAGGGGGTACACACAGCATGAGGGGGTACACACAGCACGAGGGGGTACACAGCACGAGGGGGTACACACAGCATTAAGGGGTACACAGCATTAGGGGGTACACACAGCATTAAGGGGTACACACAGCATTAAGGGGTACTCGCTGCACTAGGTGGTACACACTGCACTAGGGGGCACATAGCACTAGGGGGTACACACAGCACCTGGGGGTACACAGCACTGGGGGGTACACACTGTACTAGGAGGTACACAGCATGAGGGGGTACACACAGCACGAGGGGGTACACACAGCACGAGGGGGTACACACAGCACGAGGGGGTACACACAGCACGAGGGGGTACACAGCACGAGGGGGTACACAGCACGAGGGGGTACACAGCACGAGGGGGTACACAGCACGAGGGGGTACACAGCACGAGGGGGTACACACAGCATTAAGGGGTACACACAGCATTAAGGGGTACACACAGCATTAAGGGGTACACACAGCATTAAGGGGTACACACAGCATTAGGGGGTACACACAGCATTAGGGGGTACACACAGCATTAGGGGGTACACACAGCATTAGGGGGTACACACAGCATTAGGGGGTACACACAGCATTAGGGGGTACTCACTGTACTAGGGGGTACACACTGTACTAGGGGGTACACACTGCACTAGGGGGTACATACAGCACAAGGGGGTACACACAGCATTGGGGGGTACATACAGCACGAGGGGGTACACAGCACGAGGGGGTACATACAGCATTGGGGGGTACACACAGTACGAGGGTGTACACAGCACTGAGCGGGGGGGGGGCAGCGATGGGTTGAGTACTCGCAGTGAGGGGGAGGGAGAGTCACACACACACACAGCACAGTTTCGGGAGGCTGGTAAACCTGCTGCAGCTCTTCTGTGTGACTTTATCGCAGCTTGCTGCTTACCCGCCCACCAGAGCACACAGGCCGGGGATAAGCCTAGAATGTATGGGCTGCAGTCAGGTCCTGGAAGTCAGGATCTGGAGAGAGCCCGTACATTCTAGCATCTACCCACAGGGCATCAGGCTGTGGGATTTAAAGGGCCGGCAGCCGGGAAAAGCGCGGCTGCCACCAAAGCACAATGGTCCCCGGAAATGTGCCCGGGGGCCGCATAAAAAGTCGTCACGGGCCGTATACGGCCCGCGGGCCGGAGGTTCCCCACCCCTGCTGTAGATAGTAGTGATCCTTCCTCAGTGCTCCCTCTAGTGGTGGCTGTAGATAGTATTGATCCTTCCTCAGTGCTCCCTCTAGTGGTGGCTGTAGATAGTAGTGATGCTTCCTCAGTGCTCCCTCTAGTGGTGGCTGTAGATAGTAGTGATGCTTCCTCAGTGCTCCCTCTAGTGGTGGCTGTAGATAGTGATGATTCTTCCTCAGTGCTCCCTCTAGTGGTGGCTGTAGATAGTCGTGATCCTTCCTCAGTGCTCCCTCTAGTGGTGGCTGTAGATAGTAGTGATGCTTCCTCAGTGCTCCCTCTAGTGGTGGCTGTAGATAGTGGTGATTCTTCCTCATTGCTCCCTCTAGTGGTGGCTGTAGATGGTAATGATCCTTCCTCAGTGCTCCCTCTAGTGGAGGCTGTAGATAGTAATGATCCTTCCTCAGTGCTCCCTCTAGTGGTGGCGGTAGATAGTAGTGATCCTTCCTCAGTGCTCCCTCTAGTGGTGGCTGTAGATAGTACTGATCTTTCCTCAGTGCTCCTTCTAGTGGTGGCTGTAGATAGTAATGATCCTTCCTCAGTGCTGCCTCTAGTGGTGGCTGCAGATAGTATTGATCCTTCCTCAGTGCTCCCTCTAGTGGTGGCTGTAGATAGTAGTAGTGATTCTTCCTCAGTGCTCCCTCTAGTGGTGGCTGCAGATAGTAGTGATCTTTCCTCAGTGCTCCCTCTAGTGGTGGCTGTAGATAGTAGTGATTCTTCCTCAGTGCTCCCTCTAGTGGTGGCTGTAGAAAGTAGTGATGCTTCCTCAGTGCTCCCTCTAGAGGTGGCTGTACATAGTAGTGATTCTTCCTCAGTGCTCCCTCTAGTGGTGGCTGTACATAGTAGTGATTCTTCCTCAGTGCTCCCTCTAGTGGTGGCTGTAGATAGTAGTGATCCTTCCTCAGTGCTGCCTCTAGTGGTGGCTGTAGATAGTAGTGATTCTTCCTCAGTGCTCCCTCTAGTGGTGGCTGTAGATAGTAGTGATTCTTCCTCAGTGCTCCCTCTAGTGGAGGCTGTAGATAGTAATGATCCTTCCTCAGTGCTGCCTCTAGTGGAGGCTGCAGATAGTAGTAATCCTTCCTCAGTGCTCCCTCTAGTGGTGGCTGTAGATAGTATTGATCCTTCCTCAGTGCTCCCTCTAGTGGAGGCTGTAGATAGTAGTGATGCTTCCTCAGTGCTCACTCTAGTGGTGGCTGTAGATATTAGTGATCCTTCCTCAGTGCTCCCTCTAGTGGTGGCTGTACATAGTAGTGATCCTTCCTCAGTGCTCCCTCTAGTGGTGGCTGTAGATAGTAGTGATCCTTCCTCAGTGCTGCCTCTAGTGGTGGCTGTAGATAGTAGTGATTCTTCCTCAGTGCTTCCTCTAGTGGTGGCTGTAGATAGTAGTGATCCTTCCTCAGTGCTCCCTCTAGTGGTGGCTGTAGATAGTAGTGATCCTTCCTCAGTGCTCCCTCTAGTGGTGGCTGTAGATAGTAGTGATCCTTCCTCAGTGCTTCCTCTAGTGGTGGCTGTAGATAGTAGTGATCCTTCCTCAGTGCTCCCTCTAGTGGTGGCTGTAGATAGTAGTGATCCTTCCTCAGTGCTCCCTCTAGTGGTGGCTGTAGATAGTAGTGATCCTTCCTCAGTGCTCCCTCTAGTGGTGGCTGTAGATAGTAGTGATCCTTCCTCAGTGCTTCCTCTAGTGGTGGCTGTAGATAGTAGTGATTCTTCCTCAGTGCTGCCTCTAGTGGAGGCTGCAGATAGTAGTAATCCTTCCTCAGTGCTCCCTCTAGTGGTGGCTGTAGATAGTATTGATCCTTCCTCAGTGCTCCCTCTAGTGGAGGCTGTAGATAGTAGTGATGCTTCCTCAGTGCTCCCTCTAGTGGTGGCTGTAGATATTAGTGATCCTTCCTCAGTGCTCCCTCTAGTGGTGGCTGTAGATAGTAGTGATTCTTCCTCAGTGCTCCCTCTAGTGGTGGCTGCAGAAAGTAGTGATTCTTCCTCAGTGCTCCATCTAGTGGTGGCTGTAGATAGTAGTGATCCTTCCTCAGTGCTCCCTCTAGTGGTGGCTGTAGATAGTAGTGATGCTTCCTCAGTGCTCCCTCTAGTGGTGGCTGCAGATAGTAGTGATCTTTCCTCAGTGCTCCCTCTAGTGGTGGCTGTAGATAGTAGTGATCCTTCCTCAGTGCTCCCTCTAGTGGTGGCTGTAGATTGTAGTGATCCTTCCTCAGTGCTCCCTCTAGTGGTGGCTGTAGATAGTAGTGATCCTTCCTCAGTGCTCCCTCTAGTGGTGGCTATAGATAGTATTGATCCTTCCTCAGTGCTCCCTCTAGTGGTGGCTGTAGATAGTATTGATCCTTCCTCAGTGCTCCCTCTAGTGGTGGCTGTAGATAGTAGTGATTCTTCCTCAGTGCTCCCTCAAGTGGTGGCTGTAGATAGTAGTGATTCTTCCTCAGTGCTCCCTCTAGTGGTGGCTGTAGATAGTAGTGATGCTTCCTCAGTGCTCCCTCTAGTGGTGGCTGTAGATAGTAGTGATCCTTCCTCAGTGCTCCCTCTAGTGGTGGCGGTAGATAGTAGTGATCCTTCCTCAGTGCTCCCTCTAGTGGTGGCTGTAGATAGTAATGATCCTTCCTCAGTGCTGCCTCTAGTGGTGGCTGCAGATAGTTATTCTTCCTCAGTGCTCCCTCTAGTGGTGGCTGTAGATAGTAGTGAGCCTTCCTCAGTGCTCCCTCTAGTGGTGGCTGTAGATAGTAGTAGTGATTCTTCCTCAGTGCTCCCTCTAGTGGTGGCTGCAGATAGTAGTGATCTTTCCTCAGTGCTCCCTCTAGTGGTGGCTGTAGAAAGTAGTGATGCTTCCTCAGTGCTCCCTCTAGAGGTGGCTGCAGAAAGTAGTGATTCTTCCTCAGTGCTCCCTCTAGTGATGGCTGTACATAGTAGTGATTCTTCCTCAGTGCTCCCTCTAGTGGTGGCTGTAGATAGTAGTGATTCTTCCTCAGTGCTCCCTCTAGTGGAGGCTGTAGATAGTAATGATCCTTCCTCAGTGCTGCCTCTAGTGGTGGCTGTAGATAGTAGTGATCCTTCCTCAGTTCTCCCTCTAGTGGAGGCTGCAGATAGTAGTAATCCTTCCTCAGTGCTCCCTCTAGTGGTGGCTGTAGATAGTATTGATCCTTCCTCAGTGCTCCCTCTAGTGGAGGCTGTAGATAGTAGTGATGCTTCCTCAGTGCTCCCTCTAGTGGTGGCTGTAGATATTAGTGATCCTTCCTCAGTGCTCCCTTTAGTGGTGGCTGTACATAGTAGTGATCCTTCCTCAGTGCTCCCTCTAGTGGTGGCTGTAGATAGTAGTGATTCTTCCTCAGTGCTCCCTCTAGTGGTGGCTGCAGAAAGTAGTGATTCTTCCTCAGTGCTCCCTCTAGTGGTGGCTGTAGATAGTAGTGATCCTTCCTCAGTGCTCCCTCTAGTGGTGGCTGCAGATAGTAGTGATTCTTCCTCAGTGCTCCCTCTAGTGGTGGCTGTAGATAGTAGTGATTCTTCCTCAGTGCTCCCTCAAGTGGTGGCTGTAGATAGTAGTGATCCTTCCTCAGTGCTCCCTCTAGTGGTGGCTGTAGATGGTAGTGATCCTTCCTCAGTGCTCCCTCTAGTGGTGGCTGTAGATAGTAGTGATCCTTCCTCAGTGCTCCCTCTAGTGGTGGCTGTAGATAGTAGTGATTCTTCCTCAGTGCTCCCTATAGTGGTAGCTGCAGATAGTAGTGATCCTTCCTCAGTGCTCCCTCTAGTGGTGGCTGTAGATGGTAGTGATCCTTCCTCAGTGCTCCCTCTAGTGGTGGCTGTAGATAGTAGTGATCCTTCCTCAGTGCTCCCTCTAGTGGTGGCTGTAGATAGTAGTGATCCTTCCTCAGTGCTCCCTCTAGTGGTGGCTGTAGATAGTAGTGATCTTTCCTCAGTGCTCCCTCTAGTGGTGGCGGTAGATAGTAGTGATCCTTCCTCAGTGCTCCCTCTAGTGGTAGCTGTAGATAGTCGTGATCCTTCCTCAGTGCTCCCTCTAGTGGTGGCTGTAGATAGTAGTGATTCTTCCTCAGTGCTCCCTCTAGTGGTGGCTGTAGATTGTAGTGATCCTTCCTCAGTGCTCCCTCTAGTGGTGGCTGTAGATAGTAGTGATGATTCCTCAGTGCTCCCTCTAGTGGTGGCTGCAGATAGTAGTGATCTTTCCTCAGTGCTCCCTCTAGTGGTGGCTGTAGATAGTAGTGATTCTTCCTCAGTGCTCCCTCTAGTGGTGGCTGTAGATAGTAGTGATGCTTCCTCAGTGCTCCCTCTAGTGGTGGCTGTAGATAGTAATGATCCTTCCTCAGTGCTCCCTCTAGTGGTAGCTGTAGATAGTAGTGATCCTTCCTCAGTGCTGCCTCTAGTGGTGGCTGCAGATAGTAGTGATCCTTCCTCAGTGCTCCCTCTAGTGGTGGCTGCAAATAGTAGTGATCCTTCCTCAGTGCTCCCTCTAGTGGTGGCTGCAGATAGTAGTGATCCTTCCTCAGTGCTCCCTCTAGTGGTGGCTGTAGATAGTAGTGATTCCTCCTCAGTGCTCCCTCTAGTGGTGGCTGTAGATAGTAGTGATCCTTCCTCAGTGCTCCCTCTATTGGTGGCTGTAGATAGTAGTGATCGCTCCTCAGTGCTCCCTCTAGTGGTGGCTGCAGATAGTAGTGATCCTTCCTCAGTGCTCCCTCTAGTGGTGGCTGCAGATAGTAGTGATCTTTCCTCAGTGCTCCCTCTAGTGGTGGCTGCAGATAGTAGTGATTCTTCCTCAGTGCTCCCTCTAGTGGTGGCTGTAGATAGTAGTGATCCTTCCTCAGTGCTCCCTCTAGTGGTGGCTGTAGATAGTAGTGATGCTTCCTCAGTGCTCCCTCTAGTGGTGGCTGCAGATAGTAGTGATCCTTCCTCAGTGCTCCCTCTAGTGGTGGCTGTAGATAGTAGTGATCTTTCCTCAGTGCTCCCTCTAGTGGTGGCTGCAGATAGTAGTGATTCTTCCTTAGTGCTCCCTCTAGTGGTGGCTGTAGATAGTAGTAATCCTTCCTCAGTGCTCCCTCTAGTGGTGGCTGCAGATAGTAGTGATTCTTCCTCAGTGCTGCCTCTAGTGGTGGCTGCAGATAGTAGTGATTCTTCCTCAGTGCTCCCTCTAGTGGTGGCTGTAGATAGTAGTAATCTTTCCTCAGTGCTCCCTCTAGTGGTGGCTGCAGATAGTAGTGATCTTTCTTCAATGCTCCCTCTAGTGGTGGCTGTAGATAGTAGTGATCCTTCCTCAGTGCTCCCTCTAGTGGTGGCTGTAGATAGTAGTGATGCTTCCTCAGTGCTCCCTCTAGTGGTGGCTGTAGATAGTAATGATCCTTCCTCAGTGCTCCCTCTAGTGGTGGCTGCAGATAGTAGTGATCCTTCCTCAGTGCTCCCTCTAGTGGTGGCTGTAGATAGTAGTGATCCTTCCTCAGTGCTCCCTCTAGTGGTGGCTGTAGATAGTAGTGATGCTTCCTCAGTGCTCCCTCTAGTGGTGGCTGCAGATAGTAGTGATCCTTCCTCAGTGCTCCCTCTAGTGGTGGCTGTAGATAGTAGTTATCCTTCCTCAGTGCTCCCTCTAGTGGTGGCTGTAGATAGTATTGATCCTTCCTCAGTGCTCCCTCTAGTGGTGGCTGTAGATAGTAGTGATCTTTCCTCAGTGCTCCCTCTAGTGGTGGCTGCAGATGGTAGTGATTCTTCCTCAGTGCTCCCTCTAGTGGTGGCTGTAGATAGTAGTAATCTTTCCTCAGTGCTCCCTCTAGTGGTGGCTGTAGGTAGTAGTGATTCTTCATCAGTGCTCCCTCTAGTGGTGGCTGTAGATAGTAGTGATCCTTCCTCAGTGCTCCCTCTAGTGGTGGCTGTAGATAGTAGTGATCTTTCCTCAGTGCTCCCTCTAGTGGTGGCGGTAGATAGTAGTGATCCTTCCTCAGTGCTCCCTCTAGTGGTGGCTGTAGATAGTAGTGATCCTTCCTCAGTGCTCCCTCTAGTGGTGGCTGTAGATAGTAGTGATCCTTCCTCAGTGCTCCCTCTAGTGGTGGCTGTAGATAGTAGTGATTCTTCCTCAGTGCTCCCTCTAGTGGAGGCTGTAGATAGTAGTGATTCTTCCTCAGTGTTCCCTCTAGTGGAGGCTGTAGATAGTAGTGATCCTTCCTCAGTGCTCCCTCTAGTGGTGGCTGTAGATAGTAGTGATCCTTCCTCAGTGCTCCCTCTAGTGGTGGCTGTAGATAGTAGTGATCCTTCCTCAGTGCTCCCTCTAGTGGTGGCTGTAGATAGTAGTGATCCTTCCTCAGTGCTCCCTCTAGTGGTGGCTGTAGATAGTAGTGATGCTTCCTCAGTGCTCCCTCTAGTGGTGGCTGTAGATAGTAATGATCCTTCCTCAGTGCTCCCTCTAGTGGTGGCTGCAGATAGTAGTGATCCTTCCTCAGTGCTCCCTCTAGTGGTGGCTGTAGATAGTAGTGATCCTTCCTCAGTGCTCCCTCTAGTGGTGGCTGTAGATAGTAGTGATGCTTCCTCAGTGCTCCCTCTAGTGGTGGCTGCAGATAGTAGTGATCCTTCCTCAGTGCTCCCTCTAGTGGTGGCTGTAGATAGTAGTGATCCTTCCTCAGTGCTCCCTCTAGTGGTGGCTGTAGATAGTATTGATCCTTCCTCAGTGCTCCCTCTAGTGGTGGCTGTAGATAGTAGTGATCTTTCCTCAGTGCTCCCTCTAGTGGTGGCTGCAGATAGTAGTGATTCTTCCTCAGTGTTCCCTCTAGTGGTGGCTGTAGATAGTAGTAATCTTTCCTCAGTGCTCCCTCTAGTGGTGGCTGTAGGTAGTAGTGATTCTTCATCAGTGCTCCCTCTAGTGGTGGCTGTAGATAGTAGTGATCCTTCCTCAGTGCTCCCTCTAGTGGTGGCTGTAGATAGTAGTGATCTTTCCTCAGTGCTCCCTCTAGTGGTGGCGGTAGATAGTAGTGATCCTTCCTCAGTGCTCCCTCTAGTGGTGGCTGTAGATAGTAGTGATCCTTCCTCAGTGCTTCCTCTAGTGGTGGCTGTAGATAGTAGTGATTCTTCCTCAGTGCTCCCTCTAGTGGAGGCTGTAGATAGTAGTGATTCTTCCTCAGTGTTCCCTCTAGTGGAGGCTGTAGATAGTAGTGATCCTTCCTCAGTGCTCCCTCTAGTGGTGGCTGTAGATAGTAGTGATTCTTCCTCAGTGCTCCCTCTAGTGGTGGCTGTAGATAGTAGTGATTCTTCCTCAGTGCTCCCTCTAGTGGAGGCTGTAGATAGTAGTGATTCTTCCTCAGTGTTCCCTCTAGTGGAGGCTGTAGATAGTAGTGATCCTTCCTCAGTGCTCCCTCTAGTGGTGGCTGTAGATAGTAGTGATTCTTCCTCAGTGCTCCCTGTAGTGGTGGCTGTAGATAGTAGTGATCCTTCCTCAGTGCTCCCTCTAGTGGTGGCTGTATATAGTAGTGATTCTTCCTCAGTGCTGCCTCTAGTGGTGGCTGTAGATAGTAGTGATTCTTCCTCAGTGCTCCCTCTAGTGGTGGCTGTAGATAGTAGTGATGCTTCCTCAGTGCTCCCTCTAGTGGTGGCTGTAGATAGTAGTGATCCTTCCTCAGTGCACCCTCTAGTGGTGGCTGTAGATAGTAGTGATGCTTCCTCAGTGCTTCCTCTAGTGGTGGCTGTAGATAGTAGTGATCCTTCCTCAGTGCTCCTTCTAGTGGTGGCTGTAGATAGTATTGATCCTTCCTCAGTGCTCCCTCTAGTGGTGGCTGTAGATAGTAGTGATGCTTCCTCAGTGCTCCCTCTAGTGGTGGCTGTAGATAGTAGTGATGCTTCCTCAGTGCTCCCTCTAGTGGTGGCTGTAGATAGTGATGATTCTTCCTCAGTGCTCCCACTAGTGGTGGCTGTAGATAGTCGTGATCCTTCCTCAGTGCTCCCTCTAGTGGTGGCTGCAGATAGTACTGATGCTTCCTCAGTGCTCCCTCTAGTGGTGGCTGTAGATAGTGGTGATTCTTCCTCAGTGCTCCCTCTAGTGGTGGCTGTAGATGGTAATGATCCTTCCTCAGTGCTCCCTCTAGTGGAGGCTGTAGATAGTAATGATCCTTCCTCAGTGCTCCCTCTAGTGGTGGCGGTAGATAGTAGTGATCCTTCCTCAGTGCTCCCTCTAGTGGTGGCTGTAGATAGTACTGATCTTTCCTCAGTGCTCCTTCTAGTGGTGGCTGTAGATAGTAATGATCCTTCCTCAGTGCTGCCTCTAGTGGTGGCTGCAGATAGTAGTTATTCTTCCTCAGTGCTCCCTCTAGTGGTGGCTGTAGATAGTATTGATCCTTCCTCAGTGCTCCCTCTAGTGGTGGCTGTAGATAGTAGTAGTGATTCTTCCTCAGTGCTCCCTCTAGTGGTGGCTGCAGATAGTAGTGATCTTTCCTCAGTGCTCCCTCTAGTGGTGGCTGTAGATAGTAGTGATTCTTCCTCAGTGCTCCCTCTAGTGGTGGCTGTAGAAAGTAGTGATGCTTCCTCAGTGCTCCCTCTAGAGGTGGCTGTACATAGTAGTGATTCTTCCTCAGTGCTCCCTCTAGTGGTGGCTGTAGATAGTAGTGATTCTTCCTCAGTGCTCCCTCTAGTGGTGGCTGTACATAGTAGTGATTCTTCCTCAGTGCTCCCTCTAGTGGTGGCTGTAGATAGTAGTGATCCTTCCTCAGTGCTGCCTCTAGTGGTGGCTGTAGATAGTAGTGATTCTTCCTCAGTGCTCCCTCTAGTGGAGGCTGTAGATAGTAATGATCCTTCCTCAGTGCTGCCTCTAGTGGAGGCTGCAGATAGTAGTAATCCTTCCTCAGTGCTCCCTCTAGTGGTGGCTGTAGATAGTATTGATCCTTCCTCAGTGCTCCCTCTAGTGGAGGCTGTAGATAGTAGTGATGCTTCCTCAGTGCTCCCTCTAGTGGTGGCTGTAGATATTAGTGATCCTTCCTCAGTGCTCCCTCTAATGGTGGCTGTACATAGTAGTGATCCTTCCTCAGTGCTCCCTCTAGTGGTGGCTGTAGATAGTAGTGATCCTTCCTCAGTGCTGCCTCTAGTGGTGGCTGTAGATAGTAGTGATCCTTCCTCAGTGCTTCCTCTAGTGGTGGCTGTAGATAGTAGTGATCCTTCCTCAGTGCTCCCTCTAGTGGTGGCTGTAGATAGTAGTGATCCTTCCTCAGTGCTCCCTCTAGTGGTGGCTGTAGATAGTAGTGATCCTTCCTCAGTGCTCCCTCTAGTGGTGGCTGTAGATAGTAGTGATCCTTCCTCAGTGCTTCCTCTAGTGGTGGCTGTAGATAGTAGTGATTCTTCCTCAGTGCTGCCTCTAGTGGAGGCTGCAGATAGTAGTAATCCTTCCTCAGTGCTCCCTCTAGTGGTGGCTGTAGATAGTATTGATCCTTCCTCAGTGCTCCCTCTAGTGGAGGCTGTAGATAGTAGTGATGCTTCCTCAGTGCTCCCTCTAGTGGTGGCTGTAGATATTAGTGATCCTTCCTCAGTGCTCCCTCTAGTGGTGGCTGTAGATAGTAGTGATTCTTCCTCAGTGCTCCCTCTAGTGGTGGCTGCAGAAAGTAGTGATTCTTCCTCAGTGCTCCATCTAGTGGTGGCTGTAGATAGTAGTGATCCTTCCTCAGTGCTCCCTCTAGTGGTGGCTGTAGATAGTAGTGATGCTTCCTCAGTGCTCCCTCTAGTGGTGGCTGCAGATAGTAGTGATCTTTCCTCAGTGCTCCCTCTAGTGTTGGCTGTAGATAGTAGTGATCATTCCTCAGTGCTCCCTCTAGTGGTGGCTGTAGATTGTAGTGATCCTTCCTCAGTGCTCCCTCTAGTGGTGGCTGTAGATAGTAGTGATCCTTCCTCAGTGCTCCCTCTAGTGGTGGCTGTAGATAGTATTGATCCTTCCTCAGTGCTGCCTCTAGTGGTGGCTGTAGATAGTAATGATTCTTCCTCAGTGCTCCCTCTAGTGGTGGCTGTAGATAGTATTGATCCTTCCTCAGTGCTCCCTCTAGTGGTGGCTGTAGATAGTAGTGATTCTTCCTCAGTGCTCCCTCAAGTGGTGGCTGTAGATAGTATTGATCCTTCCTCAGTGCTCCCTCTAGTGGTGGCTGTAGATAGTAGTGATTCTTCCTCAGTGCTCCCTCAAGTGGTGGCTGTAGATAGTAGTGATCCTTCCTCAGTGCTCCCTCTAGTGGTGGCTGTAGATAGTAGTGATTCTTCCTCAGTGCTCCCTCTAGTGGTGGCTGTAGATAGTAGTGATTCTTCCTCAGTGCTCCCTATAGTGGTAGCTGTAGATAGTAGTGATCCTTCCTCAGTGCTGCCTCTAGTGGTGGCTGTAGATAGTATTGATCCTTCCTCAGTGCTCCCTCTAGTGGTGGCTGTAGATAGTATTGATCCTTCCTCAGTGCTCCCTCTAGTGGTGGCTGTAGATAGTAGTGATTCTTCCTCAGTGCTCCCTCAAGTGGTGGCTGTAGATAGTAGTGATTCTTCCTCAGTGCTCCCTGTAGTGGTGGCTGTAGATAGTAGTGATGCTTCCTCAGTGCTCCCTCTAGTGGAGGCTGTAGATAGTAGTGATCTTTCCTCAGTGCTCCCTCTAGTGGTGGCTGCAGATAGTAGTGATGCTTCCTCAGTGCTCCCTCTAGTGGTGGCTGTAGATAGTAGTGATTCTTCCTCAGTGCTCCCTCTAGTGGTGGCTGTAGATAGTAGTGATCCTTCCTCAGTGCTCCCTCTAGTGGTGTCTATAGATAGTAGTGATCCTTCCTCAGTGCTCCCTCTAGTGGTGGCTGTAGATAGTAGTGATGCTTCCTCAGTGCTCCCTCTAGTGGAGGCTGTAGATAGTAGTGATCCTTCCTCAGTGCACCCTCTAGTGGTGGCTGTAGATAGTAGTGATGCTTCCTCAGTGCTTCCTCTAGTGGTGGCTGTAGATAGTATTGATCCTTCCTCAGTGCTCCCTCTAGTGGTGGCTGTAGATAGTAGTGATTCTTCCTCAGTGCTCCCTCAAGTGGTGGCTGTAGATAGTAGTGATTCTTCCTCAGTGCTCCCTGTAGTGGTGGCTGTAGATAGTAGTGATGCTTCCTCAGTGCTCCCTCTAGTGGTGGCTGTAGATAGTAGTGATGCTTCCTCAGTGCTCCCTCTAGTGGTGGCTGTAGATAGTAGTGATCCTTCCTCAGTGCTCCCTCTAGTGGTGGCGGTAGATAGTAGTGAGCCTTCCTCAGTGCTCCCTCTAGTGGTGGCTGTAGATAGTAGTAGTGATTCTTCCTCAGTGCTCCCTCTAGTGGTGGCTGTAGATAGTAGTGATTCTTCCTCAGTGCTCCCTCTAGTGGTGGCTGTAGAAAGTAGTGATGCTTCCTCAGTGCTCCCTCTAGAGGTGGCTGCAGAAAGTAGTGATTCTTCCTCAGTGCTCCCTCTAGTGATGGCTGTACATAGTAGTGATTCTTCCTCAGTGCTCCCTCTAGTGGTGGCTGTAGATAGTAGTGATCCTTCCTCAGTGCTGCCTCTAGTGGTGGCTGTAGATAGTAATGATTCTTCCTCAGTGCTCCCTCTAGTGGTGGCTGTAGATAGTAGTGATCCTTCCTCAGTGCTCCCTCTAGTGGTGGCTGTAGATAGTAGTGATCCTTCCTCAGTGCTGCCTCTAGTGGTGGCTGTAGATAGTAGTGATCCTTCCTCAGTTCTCCCTCTAGTGGAGGCTGCAGATAGTAGTAATCTTTCCTCAGTGCTCCCTCTAGTGGTGGCTGTAGATAGTATTGATCCTTCCTCAGTGCTCCCTCTAGTGGAGGCTGTAGATAGTAGTGATGCTTCCTCAGTGCTCCCTCTAGTGGTGGCTGTAGATATTAGTGATCCTTCCTCAGTGCTCCCTCTAGTGGTGGCTGTACATAGTAGTGATCCTTCCTCAGTGCACCCTCTAGTGGTGGCTGTAGATAGTAGTGATTCTTCCTCAGTGCTCCCTCTAGTGGTGGCTGCAGAAAGTAGTGATTCTTCCTCAGTGCTCCCTCTAGTGGTGGCTGTAGATAGTAGTGATTCTTCCTCAGTGCTCCCTCTAGTGGTGGCTGCAGATAGTAGTGATTCTTCCTCAGTGCTCCCTCTAGTGGTGGCTGTAGATAGTAGTGATTCTTCCTCAGTGCTCCCTCAAGTGGTGGCTGTAGATAGTAGTGATCCTTCCTCAGTGCTCCCTCTAGTGGTGGCTGTAGATGGTAGTGATCCTTCCTCAGTGCTCCCTCTAGTGGTGGCTGTAGATGGTAGTGATCCTTCCTCAGTGCTCCCTCTAGTGGTGGCTGTAGATAGTAGTGATCCTTCCTCAGTGCTGCCTCTAGTGGTGGCTGTAGATAGTAGTGATTCTTCCTCAGTGCTCCCTATAGTGGTAGCTGTAGATAGTCGTGATCCTTCCTCAGTGCTCCCTCTAGTGGTGGCTGTAGATAGTAGTGATGCTTCCTCAGTGCTCCCTCTAGTGGTGGCTGTAGATAGTAGTGATTCTTCCTCAGTGCTCCCTATAGTGGTAGCTGTAGATAGTAGTGATCCTTCCTCAGTGCTGCCTCTAGTGGTGGCTGTAGATAGTATTGATCCTTCCTCAGTGCTCCCTCTAGTGGTGGCTGTAGATAGTATTGATCCTTCCTCAGTGCTCCCTCTAGTGGTGGCTGTAGATAGTAGTGATTCTTCCTCAGTGCTCCCTCAAGTGGTGGCTGTAGATAGTAGTGATTCTTCCTCAGTGCTCCCTGTAGTGGTGGCTGTAGATAGTAGTGATGCTTCCTCAGTGCTCCCTCTAGTGGAGGCTGTAGATAGTAGTGATCTTTCCTCAGTGCTCCCTCTAGTGGTGGCTGCAGATAGTAGTGATGCTTCCTCAGTGCTCCCTCTAGTGGTGGCTGTAGATAGTAGTGATTCTTCCTCAGTGCTCCCTCTAGTGGTGGCTGTAGATAGTAGTGATCCTTCCTCAGTGCTCCCTCTAGTGGTGTCTATAGATAGTAGTGATCCTTCCTCAGTGCTCCCTCTAGTGGTGGCTGTAGATAGTAGTGATGCTTCCTCAGTGCTCCCTCTAGTGGAGGCTGTAGATAGTAGTGATCCTTCCTCAGTGCACCCTCTAGTGGTGGCTGTAGATAGTAGTGATGCTTCCTCAGTGCTTCCTCTAGTGGTGGCTGTAGATAGTATTGATCCTTCCTCAGTGCTCCCTCTAGTGGTGGCTGTAGATAGTAGTGTTTCTTCCTCAGTGCTCCCTCAAGTGGTGGCTGTAGATAGTAGTGATTCTTCCTCAGTGCTCCCTGTAGTGGTGGCTGTAGATAGTAGTGATGCTTCCTCAGTGCTCCCTCTAGTGGTGGCTGTAGATAGTAGTGATGCTTCCTCAGTGCTCCCTCTAGTGGTGGCTGTAGATAGTAGTGATCCTTCCTCAGTGCTCCCTCTAGTGGTGGCGGTAGATAGTAGTGAGCCTTCCTCAGTGCTCCCTCTAGTGGTGGCTGTAGATAGTAGTAGTGATTCTTCCTCAGTGCTCCCTCTAGTGGTGGCTGTAGATAGTAGTGATTCTTCCTCAGTGCTCCCTCTAGTGGTGGCTGTAGAAAGTAGTGATGCTTCCTCAGTGCTCCCTCTAGAGGTGGCTGCAGAAAGTAGTGATTCTTCCTCAGTGCTCCCTCTAGTGATGGCTGTACATAGTAGTGATTCTTCCTCAGTGCTCCCTCTAGTGGTGGCTGTAGATAGTAGTGATCCTTCCTCAGTGCTGCCTCTAGTGGTGGCTGTAGATAGTAATGATTCTTCCTCAGTGCTCCCTCTAGTGGTGGCTGTAGATAGTAGTGATCCTTCCTCAGTGCTCCCTCTAGTGGTGGCTGTAGATAGTAGTGATCCTTCCTCAGTGCTGCCTCTAGTGGTGGCTGTAGATAGTAGTGATCCTTCCTCAGTTCTCCCTCTAGTGGAGGCTGCAGATAGTAGTAATCTTTCCTCAGTGCTCCCTCTAGTGGTGGCTGTAGATAGTATTGATCCTTCCTCAGTGCTCCCTCTAGTGGAGGCTGTAGATAGTAGTGATGCTTCCTCAGTGCTCCCTCTAGTGGTGGCTGTAGATATTAGTGATCCTTCCTCAGTGCTCCCTCTAGTGGTGGCTGTACATAGTAGTGATCCTTCCTCAGTGCACCCTCTAGTGGTGGCTGTAGATAGTAGTGATTCTTCCTCAGTGCTCCCTCTAGTGGTGGCTGCAGAAAGTAGTGATTCTTCCTCAGTGCTCCCTCTAGTGGTGGCTGTAGATAGTAGTGATCCTTCCTCAGTGCTCCCTCTAGTGGTGGCTGCAGATAGTAGTGATTCTTCCTCAGTGCTCCCTCTAGTGGTGGCTGTAGATAGTAGTGATTCTTCCTCAGTGCTCCCTCAAGTGGTGGCTGTAGATAGTAGTGATCCTTCCTCAGTGCTCCCTCTAGTGGTGGCTGTAGATGGTAGTGATCCTTCCTCAGTGCTCCCTCTAGTGGTGGCTGTAGATGGTAGTGATCCTTCCTCAGTGCTCCCTCTAGTGGTGGCTGTAGATAGTAGTGATCCTTCCTCAGTGCTGCCTCTAGTGGTGGCTGTAGATAGTAGTGATTCTTCCTCAGTGCTCCCTATAGTGGTAGCTGTAGATAGTCGTGATCCTTCCTCAGTGCTCCCTCTAGTGGTGGCTGTAGATAGTAGTGATGCTTCCTCAGTGCTCCCTCTAGTGGTGGCTGTAGATAGTAGTGATTCTTCCTCAGTGCTCCCTCTAGTGGTGGCTGCAGATAGTAGTGATCTTTCCTCAGTGCTCCCTCTAGTGGTGGCTGTAGATAGTAGTGATTCTTCCTCAGTGCTCCCTCTAGTGGTGGCTGTAGAAAGTAGTGATGCTTCCTCAGTGCTCCCTCTAGAGGTGGCTGTACATAGTAGTGATTCTTCCTCAGTGCTCCCTCTAGTGGTGGCTGTAGATAGTAGTGATTCTTCCTCAGTGCTCCCTCTAGTGGTGGCTGTAGATAGTAATGATTCTTCCTCAGTGCTCCCTCTAGTGGTGGCTGTAGATAGTAGTGATCCTTCCTCAGTGCTCCCTCTAGTGGTGGCTGTAGATAGTAGTGATCCTTCCTCAGTGCTCCCTCTAGTGGTGGCTGTAGATAGTAGTGATTCTTCCTCAGTGCTCCCTATAGTGGTAGCTGTAGATAGTCGTGATCCTTCCTCAGTCAGTGCTCCCTCTAGTGGTGGCTGTAGATAGTAGTGATCTTTCCTCAGTGCTCCCTCTAGTGGTGGCGGTAGATAGTAGTGATCCTTCCTCAGTGCTCCCTCTAGTGGTAGCTGTAGATAGTCGTGATCCTTCCTCAGTGCTCCCTCTAGTGGTGGCTGTAGATAGTAGTGATCCTTCCTCAGTGCTCCCTCTAGTGGTGGCTGCAGATAGTAGTGATCTTTCCTCAGTGCTCCCTCTAGTGGTGGCTGTAGATAGTAGTGATTCTTCCTCAGTGCTCCCTCTAGTGGTGGCTGCAGATAGTAGTGATCTTTCTTCAATGCTCCCTCTAGTGGTGGCTGTAGATAGTAGTGATCCTTCCTCAGTGCTCCCTCTAGTGGTGGCTGTAGATAGTAGTGATGCTTCCTCAGTGCTCCCTCTAGTGGTGGCTGTAGATAGTAGTGATGCTTCCTCAGTGCTCCCTCTAGTGGTGGCTGTAGATAGTAGTGATTCTTCCTCAGTGCTCCCTCTAGTGGTGGCTGCAGATAGTAGTGATCTTTCCTCAGTGCTCCCTCTAGTGGTGGCTGTAGATAGTAGTGATTCTTCCTCAGTGCTCCCTCTAGTGGTGGCTGCAGATAGTAGTGATCTTTCTTCAATGCTCCCTCTAGTGGTGGCTGTAGATAGTAGTGATTCTTCCTCAGTGCTCCCTCTAGTGGTGGCTGCAGATAGTAGTGATCTTTCCTCAGTGCTCCCTCTAGTGGTGGCTGTAGATAGTAGTGATTCTTCCTCAGTGCTCCCTCTAGTGGTGGCTGCAGATAGTAGTGATCTTTCTTCAATGCTCCCTCTAGTGGTGGCTGTAGATAGTAGTGATCCTTCCTCAGTGCTCCCTCTAGTGGTGGCTGTAGATAGTAGTGATGCTTCCTCAGTGCTCCCTCTAGTGGTGGCTGTAGATAGTAGTGATGCTTCCTCAGTGCTCCCTCTAGTGGTGGCTGCAGATAGTAGTGATCCTTCCTCAGTGCTCCCTCTAGTGGTGGCTGTAGATAGTAGTGATCCTTCCTCAGTGCTCCCTCTAGTGGTGGCTGTAGATAGTATTGATCCTTCCTCAGTGCTCCCTCTAGTGGTGGCTGTAGATAGTAGTGATCTTTCCTCAGTGCTCCCTCTAGTGGTGGCTGCAGATAGTAGTGATTCTTCCTCAGTGTTCCCTCTAGTGGTGGCTGTAGATAGTAGTAATCTTTCCTCAGTGCTCCCTCTAGTGGTGGCTGTAGGTAGTAGTGATTCTTCATCAGTGCTCCCTCTAGTGGTGGCTGTAGATAGTAGTGATCCTTCCTCAGTGCTCCCTCTAGTGGTGGCTGTAGATAGTAGTGATCTTTCCTCAGTGCTCCCTCTAGTGGTGGCGGTAGATAGTAGTGATCCTTCCTCAGTGCTCCCTCTAGTGGTGGCTGTAGATAGTAGTGATCCTTCCTCAGTGCTCCCTCTAGTGGTGGCTGTAGATAGTAGTGATTCTTCCTCAGTGCTCCCTCTAGTGGAGGCTGTAGATAGTAGTGATCCTTCCTCAGTGCTCCCTCTAGTGGTGGCTGTAGATAGTAGTGATTCTTCCTCAGTGCTCCCTCTAGTGGTGGCTGTAGATAGTAGTGATTCTTCCTCAGTGCTCCCTCTAGTGGAGGCTGTAGATAGTAGTGATTCTTCCTCAGTGTTCCCTCTAGTGGAGGCTGTAGATAGTAGTGATCCTTCCTCAGTGCTCCCTCTAGTGGTGGCTGTAGATAGTAGTGATTCTTCCTCAGTGCTCCCTCTAGTGGTGGCTGTAGATAGTAGTGATCTTTCCTCAGTGCTCCCTCTAGTGGTGGCGGTAGATAGTAGTGATCCTTCCTCAGTGCTCCCTCTAGTGGTGGCTGTAGATAGTAGTGATCCTTCCTCAGTGCTCCCTCTAGTGGTGGCTGTAGATAGTAGTGATTCTTCCTCAGTGTTCCCTCTAGTGGAGGCTGTAGATAGTAGTGATCCTTCCTCAGTGCTCCCTCTAGTGGTGGCTGTAGATAGTAGTGATTCTTCCTCAGTGCTCCCTCTAGTGGTGGCTGTAGATAGTAGTGATTCTTCCTCAGTGCTCCCTCTAGTGGAGGCTGTAGATAGTAGTGATTCTTCCTCAGTGTTCCCTCTAGTGGAGGCTGTAGATAGTAGTGATCCTTCCTCAGTGCTCCCTCTAGTGGTGGCTGTAGATAGTAGTGATTCTTCCTCAGTGCTCCCTCTAGTGGTGGCTGTAGATAGTAGTGATCCTTCCTCAGTGCTCCCTCTAGTGGTGGCTGTAGATAGTAGTGACTCTTCCTCAGTGCTCCTTCTAGTGGAGGCTGCAGATAGTAGTGATCCTTCCTCAGTGCTCCCTCTAATGGTGGCTGTACATATTAGTGATCCTTCCTCAGTGCTCCCTCTAGTGGTGGCTGTAGATAGTAGTGATGCTTCATCAGTGCTCCCTCTAGTGGTGGCTGTAGATAATAGTGATTCTTCCTCCGTGCTCCCTCTAGTGGTGGCTGTAGATAGTAGTGATCCTTCCTCAGTGCTCCCTCTAGTGGTGGCTGCAGATAGTAGTGATCCTTCCTCAGTGCTCCCTCTAGTGGTGGCTGTAGATAGTAGTGATCTTTCCTCAGTGCTGCCTCAAGTGGTGGCTGTAGATAGTAGTGATCTTTCCTCAGTGCTCCCTCTAGTGGTGGCTGTAGATAGTAGTGATCCTTCCTCAGTGCTCCCTCTAGTGGAGGCTGCAGATAGTAGTGATACTTCCTCAGTGCTCCCTCTAGTGGTGGCTGTAGATAGTAGTGATACTTCCTCAGTGCTCCCTCTAGTGGTGGCTGTAGATAGTAGTGATACTTCCTCAGTGCTCTCTCTAGTGGTGGCTGTAGAGAGTAGTGATCCTTCCTCAGTGCTCCCTCTAGTGGTGGCTGTAGATAGTAGTGATTCTTCCTCAGTGCTCCCTCTAGTGGTGGCTGTAGATAGTAGTGATCCTTCCTCAGTGCTCCCTCTAGTGGTGGCTGTAGATAGTAGTGATCCTTCCTCAGTGCTCCATCTAGTGGAGGCTGCAGATAGTAGTGATCCTTCCTCAGTGCTTCCTCTAGTGGTGGCTGTACATATTAGTGATCCTTCCTCAGTGCTCCCTCTAGTGGTGGCTGTAGATAGTAGTGATCCTTCCTCAGTGCTCCCTCTAGTGGTGGCTGTAGATAGTAGTGATCTTTCCTCAGTGCTCCCTCTAGTGGTGGCTGTAGATAGTAGTGATCCTTCTTCAGTGCTCCCTCTAGTGGTGGCTGCAGATAGTAGTGATCTTTCCTCAGTGCTCCCTCTAGTGGTGGCTGTAGATAGTAGTGATACTTCCTCAGTGCTCCCTCTAGTGGTGGCTGTAGATAGTGATTCTTCCTCAGTGCTCCCTCTAGTGGTGGCTGTAGATAGTAGTGATCCTTCCTCAGTGCTCCCTCTAGTGGTGGCTGTAGATAGTAGTGATCCTTCCTCAGTGCTCCCTCTAGTGGTGGCTGTAGATAGTAGTGATCCTTCCTCAGTGCTCCCTCTAGTGGTGGCTGTAGATAGTAGTGATCCGTCCTCAGTGCTCCCTCTAGTGGTGGCTGTAGATAGTAGTCATCCTTCCTCAGTGCTCCTTCTAGTGGTGGCTGTAGATAGTAGTGATCCTTCCTCAGTGCTCCCTCTAGTGGAGGCTGCAGATAGTAGTGATACTTCCTCAGTGCTCCCTCTAGTGGTGGCTGTAGATAGTAGTGATCTTTCCTCAGTGCTCCCTCTAGTGGAGGCTGCAGATAGTAGTGATCCTTCCTCAGTTCTCCCTCTAGTGGTGGCTGTACATATTAGTGATCCTTCCTCAGTGCTCCCTCTAGTGGTGGCTGTAGATAGTAGTGATCCTTCCTCAGTGCTCCCTCTAGTGGTGGCTGTAGATAGTAGTGATACTTCCTCAGTGCTCCCTCTAGTGGTGGCTGTAGATTGTAGTGATACTTCCTCAGTGCTCCCTCTAGTGGTGGTTGTAGATAGTAGTGATACTTCCTCAGTGCTCCCTCTAGTGGTGGCTGTAGATAGTAGTGATACTTCCTCAGTGCTCCCTCTAGTGGTGGCTGTAGATAGTAGTGATCTTTCCTCAGTGCTCCCTCTAGTGGAGGCTGCAGATAGTAGTGATCCTTCCTCAGTGCTCCCTTTAGTGGTGGCTGTACATATTAGTGATCCTTCCTCAGTGCTCCCTCTAGTGGTGGCTGTAGATAGTAGTGATTCTTCCTCCGTGCTACCTCTAGTGGTGGCTGTAGATAGTAGTGATACTTCCTCAGTGCTCCCTCTAGTGGTGGCTGTAGATGTAGTTATTCTTCCTCAGTGCTCCCTCTAGTGGTGGCTGTAGATAGTAGTGATTCTTCCTCCGTGCTCCCTCTAGTGGTGGCTGTAGATAGTAGTGATACTTCCTCAGTGCTCCCTCTAGTGGTGGCTGTAGATGTAGTTATTCTTCCTCCGTGCTCCCTCTAGTGGTGGCTGTAGATTGTAGTGATACTTCCTCAGTGCTCCCTCTAGTGGTGGTTGTAGATAGTAGTGATACTTCCTCAGTGCTCCCTCTAGTGGTGGCTGTAGATAGTAGTGATACTTCCTCAGTGCTCCCTCTAGTGGTGGCTGTAGATAGTAGTGATCTTTCCTCAGTGCTCCCTCTAGTGGAGGCTGCAGATAGTAGTGATCCTTCCTCAGTGCTCCCTCTAGTGGTGGCTGTAGATAGTAGTGATCCTTCCTCAGTGCTCCCTCTAGTGGTGGCTGCAGATAGTAGTGATACTTCCTCAGTGCTCCCTCTAGTGGTGGCTGTAGATAGTAGTGATACTTCCTCAGTGCTCCCTCTAGTGGTGGCTGTAGATGTAGTTATTCTTCCTCAGTGCTCCCTCTAGTGGTGGCTGTAGATAGTAGTGATACTTCATCAGTGCTCCCTCTAGTGGTGGCTGTAGATAGTAGTTATTCTTCCTCAGTGCTCCCTCTAGTGGTGGCTGTAGATAGTAGTGATCTTTCCTCAGTGCTCCCTCTAGTGGAGGCTGCAGATAGTAGTGATCCTTCCTCAGTTCTCCCTCTAGTGGTGGCTGTACATATTAGTGATCCTTCCTCAGTGCTCCCTCTAGTGGTGGCTGTAGATAGTAGTGATCCTTCCTCAGTGCTTCCCTCTAGTGGTGGCTGTAGATAGTAGTGATGCTTCCTCAGTGCTCCCTCTAGTGGTGGCTGTAGATAGTAGTGATCCTTCCTCAGTGCTCTCTCTAGTGGTGGCTGTAGATAGTAGTGATGCTTCCTCAGTGCTCCCTCTAGTGGTGACTGTAGATAGTAGTGATCCTTCCTCAGTGCTCCCTCTAGTGGTGGCTGTAGATAGTAGTGATTCTTCCTCAGTGCTCCCTCTAGTGGTGGCTGTAGATAGTAGTGATCTTTCCTCAGTGCTCCCTCTAGTGGAGGCTGCAGATAGTAGTGATCCTTCCTCAGTCCTCCCTCTAGTGGTGGCTGTAGATAGTAGTGATCCTTCCTCAGTGCTCCCTCTAGTGGAGGCTGCAGATAGTAGTGATACTTCCTCAGTGCTCCCTCTAGTGGTGGCTGTAGATAGTAGTGATCCTTCCTCAGTGCTCCCTCTAGTGGAGGCTGCAGATAGTAGTGATACTTCCTCAGTGCTCCCTCTAGTCGTGGCTGTAGATAGTAGTGATACTTCCTCAGTGCTCCCTCTAGTGGTGGCTGTAGATAGTAGTGATCTTTCCTCAGTGCTCCCTCTAGTGGAGGCTGTAGATAGTAGTGATACTTCCTCAGTGCTCCCTCTAGTGGTGGCTGTAGATAGTAGTGATCCTTCCTCAGTGCTCCTTCTAGTGGAGGCTGCAGATAGTAGTGATCCTTCCTCAGTGCTCCCTCTAGTGGAGGCTGCAGATAGTAGTGATCCTTCCTCAGTGCTCCCTCTAGTGGTGGCTGTACATATTAGTGATCCTTCCTCAGTGCTCCCTCTAGTGGTGGCTGTAGATAGTAGTGATCCTTCCTCAGTGCTCCTTTTAGTGGAGGCTGCAGATAGTAGTGATCCTTCCTCAGTGCTCCCTCTAGTGGTGGCTGTACATATTAGTGATCCTTCCTCAGTGCTCCCTCTAGTGGTGGCTGTAGATAGTAGTGATCCTTCCTCAGTGCTCCTTCTAGTGGAGGCTGCAGATAGTAGTGATCCTTCCTCAGTGCTCCCTCTAGTGGTGGCTGTAGATAGTAGTGATACTTCCTCAGTGCTCCCTCTAGTGGTGGCTGTAGATAGTAGTTATTCTTCCTCAGTGCTCCCTCTAGTGGTGGCTGTAGATAGTAGTGATACTTCCTCAGTGCTCCCTCTAGTGGTGGCTGTAGATAGTAGTGATCCTTCCTCATTGCTCCCTCTAGTGGTGGCTGTAGATAGTAGTGATCCTTCCTCAGTGCTCCCTCTAGTGGTGGCTGTAGATAGTAGTGATCCTTCCTCAGTGCTCCCTCTAGTGGTGGCTGCAGATAGTAGTGATCCTTCCTCAGTGCTCCCTCTAGTGTTGGCTGTAGATAGTAGTGATCCTTCCTCAGTGCTCCCTCTAGTGGTGGCTGTAGATAGTAGTGATGCTTCCTCAGTGCTCCCTCTAGTGGTGGCTGTAGATAGTAGTGATCCTTCCTCAGTGCTCCCTCTCGTGGTGGCTGTAGATAGTAGTGATCCTTCCTCAGTGCTCCCTCTAGTGGTGGCTGTAGATAGTAGTGATCCTTCCTCAGTCCTCCCTCTAGTGGTGGCTGTAGATAGTAGTGATCCTTCCTCAGTGCTCCCTCTAGTGGTGGCTGTACATATTAGTGATCCTTCCTCAGTGCTCCCTCTAGTGGTGGCTGTAGATAGTAGTGATCCTTCCTCAGTGCTCCTTCTAGTGGAGGCTGCAGATAGTAGTGATCCTTCCTCAGTGCTCCCTCTAGTGGTGGCTGTAGATAGTAGTGATACTTCCTCAGTGCTCCCTCTAGTGGTGGCTGTAGATAGTAGTTATTCTTCCTCAGTGCTCCCTCTAGTGGTGGCTGTAGATAGTAGTGATCTTTCCTCAGTGCTCCCTCTAGTGGTGGCTGTAGATAGTAGTGATCCTTCCTCAGTGCTCCCTGTAGTGGTGTCTGTATATAGTAGTGATCCTTCCTCAGTGCTGCCTCTAGTGGTGGCTGTAGATAGTAGTGATCCTTCCTCAGTGCTCCCTTCTAGTGGAGGCTGCAGATAGTAGTGATCCTTCCTCAGTGCTCCCTCTAGTGGTGGCTGCAGATAGTAGTGATCCTTCCTCAGTGCTCCCTCTAGTGGTGGCTGTAGAGTCGTGATCCTTCCTCAGTGCTCCCTCTAGTGGTGGCTGTAGATAGTAGTGATCCTTCCTCAGTGCTCCCTCTAGTGGTGGCTGTAGATAGTAGGGATCCTTCCTCAGTGCTCCCTCTAGTGGAGGCTGCAGATAGTAGTGATCCTTCCTCAGTGCTCCCTCTAGTGGTGGCTGTACATAGTAGTGATCCTTCCTCAGTGCTCCCTCTAGTGGTGTCT
Organism: Anomaloglossus baeobatrachus; assembly: GCF_048569485.1. Taxonomy (NCBI): domain Eukaryota; kingdom Metazoa; phylum Chordata; class Amphibia; order Anura; family Aromobatidae; genus Anomaloglossus; species Anomaloglossus baeobatrachus. The sequence continues at coordinate 701,533,620 of NC_134356.1, forward strand.
GTAGATAGTAGTGATCCTTCCTCAGTGCTCCCTCTAGTGGTGGCTGTAGATAGTAGTGATCCTTCCTCAGTGCTCCTTCTAGTGGAGGCTGCAGATAGTAGTGATCCTTCCTCAGTGCTCCCTCTAGTGGAGGCTGCAGATAGTAGTGATCCTTCCTCAGTGCTCCCTCTAGTGGTGGCTGTACATATTAGTGATCCTTCCTCAGTGCTCCCTCTAGTGGTGTCTGTATATAGTAGTGATCCTTCCTCAGTGCTGCCTCTAGTGGTGGCTGTAGATAGTAGTGATCCTTCCTCAGTGCTCCTTCTAGTGGAGGCTGCAGATAGTAGTGATCCTTCCTCAGTACTCCCTCTAGTGGTGGCTGTAGATAGTAGTGATCCTTCCTCAGTGCTCCCTCTAGTGGTGGCTGTAGATAGTAGTGATCCTTCCTCAGTGCTCCCTCTAGTGGTGGCTGTAGATAGTAGGGATCCTTCCTCAGTGCTCCCTCTCGTGGTGGCTGTAGATAGTAGTGATGCTTCCTCAGTGCTCCCTCTAGTGGTGGCTGTAGATAGTAGTGATCCTTCCTCAGTGCTCCCTCTAGTGGTGGCTGTAGATAGTAGTGATCCTTCCTCAGTGCTCCCTCTAGTGGTGGCTGTAGATAGTAGTGATCCTTCCTCAGTGCTCCTTCTAGTGGAGGCTGCAGATAGTAGTGATCCTTCCTCAGTGCTCCCTCTAGTGGTGGCTGTAGATAGTAGTGATGCTTCCTCAGTGCTCCCTCTAGTGGTGGCTGTAGATAGTAGTGATCCTTCCTCAGTGCTCCCTCTAGTGGTGGCTGTAGATAGTAGTGATGCTTCCTCAGTGCTCCCTCTAGTGGTGGCTGTAGATAGTAGTGATCCTTCCTCAGTGCTCCCTCTAGTGGAGGCTTCAGATAGTAGTGATACTTCCTCAGTGCTCCCTCTAGTGGTGGCTGTAGATAGTAGTGATACTTCCTCAGTGCTCCCTCTAGTGGTGGCTGTAGATAGTAGTGATCTTTCCTCAGTGCTCCCTCTAGTGGAGGCTGCAGATAGTAGTGATTCTTCCTCAGTGCTCCCTCTAGTGGTGGCTGTAGATAGTAGTTATTCTTCCTCAGTGCTCCCTCTAGTGGTGGCTGTAGATAGTAGTGATCTTTCCTCAGTGCTCCCTCTAGTGGTGGCTGTAGATAGTAGTGATCCTTCCTCAGTGCTCCCTGTAGTGGTGGCTGTAGATAGTAGTGATCCTTCCTCAGTGCTCCCTCTAGTGGTGGCTGTACATAGTAGTGATCCTTCCTCAGTGCTCCTTCTTCTAGTGGTGGCTGTAGATAGTAGTGATCCTTCCTCAGTGCTCCCTCTAGTGGTGGCTGTAGATAGTAGTGATCCTTCCTCAGTGCTCCCTCTAGTGGTGGCTGTAGATAGTAGTGATCCTTCCTCAGTGCTCCCTCTAGTGGTGGCTGTAGATAGTAGTGATCCTTCCTCAGTGCTCCCTCTAGTGGTGGCTGTAGATAGTAGTGATCCTTCCTCAGTGCTCCCTCTAGTGGTGGCTGTACATAGTAGTGATTCTTCCTCAGTGCTCCCTCTAGTGGTGGCTGTGGATAGTAGTGATCCTTCCTCAGTGCTCCCTCTAGTGATGGCTGTGGATAGTAGTGATCCTTCCTCAGTGCTCCCTCTAGTGGTCGCTGTAGATAGTAGTGATCCTTCCTCAGTGCTCCCTCTAGTGGTGGCTGTAGATAGTAGTGATTCTTCCTCAGTGCTCCTTCTAGTGGAGGCTGTAGATAGTAGTGATCCTTCCTCAGTGCTCCCTCTAGTGGTGGCTGTAGATAGTAGTGATCCTTCCTCAGTGCTCCCTCTAGTGGTGGCTGTAGATAGTAGTGATCCTTCCTCAGTGCTCCCTCTAGTGGTGGCTGTACATAGTAGTGATTCTTCCTCAGTGCTCCCTCTAGTGGTGGCTGTGGATAGTAGTGATCCTTCCTCAGTGCTCCCTCTAGTGGTGGCTGTAGATAGTAGTGATCCTTCCTCAGTGCTCCCTCTAGTGGTGGCTGTACATAGTAGTGATACTTCCTCAGTGCTCCCTCTAGTGGTGGCTGTAGATAGTAGTGATCCTTCCTCAGTGCTCCCTCTAGTGGTGGCTGTAGATAGTAGTGATACTTCCTCAGTGCTCCCTCTAGTGGTGGCTGTAGATAGTAGTGATACTTCCTCAGTGCTCCCTCTAGTGGTGGCTGTAGATAGTAGTGATCCTTCCTCAGTGCTCCCTCTAGTGGTGGCTGTAGATAGTAGTGATCCTTCCTCAGTGCTCCCTCTAGTGGTGGCTGTAGATAGTAGTGATCCTTCCTCAGTGCTGCCTCTAGTGGAGGCTGTGGATAGTATTGATCCTTCCTCAGTGCTGCCTCTAGTGGTGGCTGTAGATAGTAGTGATCCTTCCTCAGTGCTCCCTCTAGTGGTGGCTGTAGATAGTATTGATCCTACTTTTGGAAACATTTTTGATAAAATTGATGGTGTGAAAGTTTGTGAACCCTTCATCGATTTTCATATTTCTGCATTAATTTGACCTAAATTTACATTAGATTTTCAAGTCCTAAATTAAAGAGAGAACCAAATTCCAGAAATGAGTCAGAAATACGCGACTTCGTCTTTTTTTATATTGAGGCAAATTCTCCAGTTTCTCCAGTGTGAGTGATGAAAGTTTGTGACCCCCTCCCTCTCGGTGTCTGCAGTCATTGCTGATTAGTCCTGCACTGAAGATGGCGGCTCCTCTCTGCTATTGGTGATTCTCAAGATGTGACTGTGGAGACGCGGGGGTCAGTGGGTACTCTCCTGTGGAGACGCGGGGGTCAGTGGGTGCTCTCCTGTGGAGACGCGGGGGTCAGTGTGTGCTCTCCTGTGGAGACGCGGGGGTCAGTGGGTGCTCTCCTGTGGAGACGCGGGGGTCAGTGGGTGCTCTCCTGTGGAGACGCGGGGGTCAGTGGGTGCTCTCCTGTGGAGACGCGGGGGTCAGTGGGTGCTCTCCTGTGGAGACGCGGGGGTCAGTGGGTGCTCTCCTGTGGAGGCGCGGGGGTCAGTGGGTGCTCTCCTGTGGAGGCGCGGGGGTCAGTGGGTGCTCTCCTGTGGAGGCGCGGGGGTCAGTGGGTGCTCTCCTGTGGAGACGCGGGGGTCAGTGGGTGCTCTCCTGTGGAGACGCGGGAGTCAGTGGGTGCTCTCCTGTGGAGACGCGGGAGTCAGTGGGTGCTCTCCTGTGGAGACGCGGGAGTCAGTGGGTGCTCTCCTGTGGAGACGCGGGAGTCAGTGGGTGCTCTCCTGTGGAGACGCGGGAGTCAGTGGGTGCTCTCCTGTGGAGACGCGGGAGTCAGTGGGTGCTCTCCTGTGGAGACGCGGGAGTCAGTGGGTGCTCTCCTGTGGAGACGCGGGAGTCAGTGGGTGCTCTCCTGTGGAGACGCGGGAGTCAGTGGGTGCTCTCCTGTGGAGACGCGGGAGTCAGTGGGTGCTCTCCTGTGGAGACGCGGGAGTCAGTGGGTGCTCTCCTGTGGAGACGCGGGAGTCAGTGGGTGCTCTCCTGTGGAGACGCGGGAGTCAGTGGGTGCTCTCCTGTGGAGACGCGGGAGTCAGTGGGTGCTCTCCTGTGGAGACGCGGGAGTCAGTGGGTGCTCTCCTGTGGAGACGCGGGAGTCAGTGGGTGCTCTCCTGTGGAGACGCGGGAGTCAGTGGGTGCTCTCCTGTGGAGACGCGGGAGTCAGTGGGTGCTCTCCTGTGGAGACGCGGGAGTCAGTGGGTGCTCTCCTGTGGAGACGCGGGAGTCAGTGGGTGCTCTCCTGTGGAGACGCGGGAGTCAGTGGGTGCTCTCCTGTGGAGACGCGGGAGTCAGTGGGTGCTCTCCTGTGGAGACGCGGGAGTCAGTGGGTGCTCTCCTGTGGAGACGCGGGAGTCAGTGGGTGCTCTCCTGTGGAGACGCGGGGAGTCAGTGGGTGCTCTCCTGTGGAGACGCGGGGGGTCAGTGGGTGCTCTCCTGTGGAGACGCGGGGGGTCAGTGGGTGCTCTCCTGTGGAGACGCGGGGGGTCAGTGGGTGCTCTCCTGTGGAGACGCGGGGGGTCAGTGGGTGCTCTCCTGTGGAGACGCGGGGGGTCAGTGGGTGCTCTCCTGTGGAGACGCGGGGGTCAGTGGGTGCTCTCCTGTGGAGACGCGGGGGTCAGTGGGGTGCTCTCCTGTGGAGACGCGGGGGTCAGTGGGTGCTCTCCTGTGGAGACGCGGGGGTCAGTGGGGTGCTCTCCTGTGGAGACGCGGGGGTCAGTGGGTGCTCTCCTGTGGAGACGCGGGGGTCAGTGGGTGCTCTCCTGTGGAGACGCGGGGGTCAGTGGGTGCTCTCCTGTGGAGACACGGGGGTCAGTGGGGTGCTCTCCTGTGGAGACGCGGGGGTCAGTGGTGCTCTCCTGTGGAGACATGATGGTCAGTGGGTGCTCTCCTGTGGAGACGCGGGGGTCAGTGGGTGCTCTCCTGTGGAGACGCGGGGATCAGTGGTGCTCTTCCTGTGGAGACGCGGGGGTCAGTGGGTGCTCTCCTGTGGAGACACGGGGGGTCAGTGGTGCTCTCCTGTGGAGACACGGGGTCAGTGGGTGCTCTCCTGTGGAGACACGGGGGTCAGTGGTGCTCTCCTGTGGAGACACGGGGGTCAGTGGGTGCTCTCCTGTGGAGACGCGGGGGTCAGTGGGTGCTCTCCTGTGGAGACGCGGGGGTCAGTGGGTGCTCTCCTGTGGAGACACGGGGGTCAGTGGGTGCTCTCCTGTGGAGACACGATGGTCAGTGGGTGCTCTCCTGTGGAGACGCGGGGGGTCAGTGGGTGCTCTCCTGTGGAGACGCGGGGGTCAGTGGGTGCTCTCCTGTGGAGACGCGGGGGGTCAGTGGGTGCTCTCCTGTGGAGACACGGGGGTCAGTGGTGCTCTCCTGTGGAGACACGGGGTCAGTGGGTGCTCTCCTGTGGAGACACGGGGGTCAGTGGTGCTCTCCTGTGGAGACGCGGGGGTCAGTGGGTGCTCTTTTCTTCTGGCTGCACGGTCCGGGGCTCGTCCCACTGAACGCCCGCACTCTTTCCCCATGGGCAGAACACGACCCAGACAACACAGGGTGCGGGCACCACACATTGGTGAGACTTTTTTTGGTCACCAACAGGCAAAAACATATTGATCATTTCCAGGAAGAACACAAGATGTCTCACCCTTCCACTGGCCGCCAGGGATTAGAGTTTTTGGGGCTTTCAGGGCCAACTATCCCAGGCAGCCGCACCCAGTGAAAGGAGATATTGGCAAAATTAGGAAGCTGACCAAGCACAAGAGGGTATGTAGCCAGGTGACCAAGCACAACAGGGTATGTAGCCAGGTGACCAAGCACAACAGGGTATGTAGCCAGGTGACCAAGCACAAGAGGCTATGTAGCCAGGTGACCAAGCTCAAGAGGCTATGTAGCCAGGTGACCAAGCACAAGAGGCTATGTAGCCAGGTGACCAAGCACAAGAGGCTATGTAGCCAGGTGACCAAGCACAAGAGGCTATGTAGCCAGGTGACCAAGCTCAAGAGGCTATGTAGCCAGGTGACCAAGCTCAAGAGGGTATGTAGCCAGGTGACCAAGCACAAGAGGGTATGTAGCCAGGTGACCAAGCACAAGAGGGTATGTAGCCAGGTGACCAAGCACAAGAGGCTATGTAGCCAGGTGACCAAGCACAAGAGGCTATGTAGCCAGGTGACCAAGCACAACAGGGTATGTAGCCAGGTGACCAAGCACAAGAGGGTATGTAGCCAGGTGACCAAGCACTACAGGGTATGTAGCCAGGTGACCAAGCACAACAGGGTATGTAGCCAGGTGACCGAGTTGGTCTTACCTGGGTTCTCCAAGCGAATTTGTGAGCTCTGTGTTAAGTGAAGCCGTTCTGTCCTCCAGCTGGAACTGAAGCTCCTCGGCTGAGGTCATGTAGATTAACTCTCTGGTGAAAGAAGCAGGGCCCTGTTATACCCCTCAGTTCTCTTACAGGATTGGTGGAGATGGCTTCTCTCTTATTGGTCACTACTTCTATCCCACTGTATAATTTTCCTCTGACCTATGCCGTCAGAGGGGCTGAGGCAATTCACATTTACAGACAATAGGGCTCCGAGCAGTCTGACATGAGACAATGGTTATCTTCTCTTGATTTTAGCAAACAAAAGACCCATAAGTCTGGCCTAATTAAGAACTTGTCACCTCTCACACATGTCTTTTCAGAATTTCACCTTTATTCTTTTGCGGAGCGCTTGTGTTCTGAGTCACTGTTTTGCTTTATGTTCCTCGTTCTCTTGAGACTCTTGTCCTGACGCCCGGACATTTTCCTTTACAATTGTCTGGTATTATTTAGAGTTCATTGCCCTGTCAGCGATGTCGACCGTCCCGGCCCAGACCCCAACACAACCACTGCCGGGTGTCACAGATGCAGGAGGGTTTATGCTGTGATGCAGTTTTTTCAGTCTCCTCCATCCACAGAGCATAGTTTCGGCACCTTCCGATCTGTCCCGGTGATTGAGTAAAGTGCAGACAGGCAGCCATGTTGTTTTGGAGGGCAGTGGCTTTCTCCTTGCACTCCTGCCATGCAGATCATGGTTGTTCAGTGTCCTCGATGTGGTGCCTCATGATCCTTATTATTAGCCAATGTCAGAGAGGCCTTTAGTTGCTTAGCGGTGACCTTGGGTTCCTTTATGACCCCTTGGTTTATTGTTCGCCTTCCTTTTGGAGCGATGTTTGTTGGGCGACTGCTTCTGATGGTGGATTGGTGGAGTCCGGACTCTTCAGAGATGGTTTCTAACGTTTCTCACCCGAGGAACAGAAACAAGTCTCCTGAGCTCCTCAGACATCCCTCTTGTTCTTCGGGCGGAGTGCTCACCCACTCACACCAGATTCTCCTCCCATTGATTACAAACTGTCACCTTGCAATTATCTGTACATCCTAAGGGTTCACATACTTTTGCTTCTCACAGACGTGTGATATCTGATCACTTTCTCACAATATACAGATGACAAGATCTCGTCTCTGAATCTTTTGGGAAAATCTTCTGTAGTTTTAATTAAATTTCTGCAGAAAATTGTAGAATTCTGAGGGGTTCACAAACTTTCACTCATCACAGTATAAATGTTACTGGGGCGATGGCTTCTGTGCTGTGTCTGTAGCGTATCACCCCGTACCCGAGCCTCACGCTGTACCACCTCTGCCCTCCACAGTAGAAGATTGGGACGCCTTCCAGGCCATCCTGGACCACACCTTCCACAAGCACCTGAAGTCCGACCCCGGCCTGCACCCCATCCTCATGTCCGAAGCCCCCGTGAGTAATCTGCTGTACATCGGGAACTCGCTCCCTACTATCACCCTGCAGGGGGCGGGGTCACAGCTCCCTACTATCACCCTGCAGGGGGTGGGGTCACAGCTCCCTACTATCACCCTGCAGGGGGCGGGGTCACAGCTCCCTACTATCACCCTGCAGGGGGCGGGGTCTCAGCTCCCTTCTCTCACCCTGCAGGGGGCGGGGTCACAGCTCCCTACTATCACCCTGCAGGGGGCGGGGACACAGCTCCCTACTATCACCCTGCAGGGGGCGGGGTCACAGCTCCCTTCTCTCTGTATCACCCTGCAGGGGGCGGGGTCTCAGCTCCCTTCTCTCACCCTGCAGGGGGCGGGGTCACAGCTCCCTACTATCACCCTGCAGGGGGCGGGGTCACAGCTCCCTACTATCACCCTGCAGGGGGCGGGGTCACAGCTCCCTACTATCACCCTGCAGGGGGCGGGGTCGCAGCTCCCTACTATCACCCTGCAGGGGGCGGGGTCTCAGCTCCCTTCTCTCACCCTGCAGGGGGCGGGGTCTCAGCTCCCTTCTCTCACCCTGCAGGGGGCGGGGTCACAGCTCCCTACTATCACCCTGCAGGGGGCGGGGTCACAGCTCCCTACTATCACCCCTGCAGGGGGCGGGGGACACAGCTCCCTACTATCACCCTGCAGGGGGCGGGGTCACAGCTCCCTTCTCTCTGTATCACCCTGCAGGGGGCGGGGTCTCAGCTCCCTTCTCTCACCCTGCAGGGGGCGGGGTCTCAGCTCCCTTCTCTCACCCTGCAGGGGGCGGGGTCACAGCTCCCTACTATCACTCTGCAGGGGGCGGGGACACAGCTCCCTACTATCACCCTGCAGGGGGTGGGGTCACAGCTCCCTACTATCACCCTGCAGGGGGCGGGGTCACAGCTCCCTACTATCACCCTGCAAGGGGCGGGGTCACAGCTCCCTACTCTGTATCACCCTGCAGGGGGCGGGGTCACAGCTCCCTTCTATCACCCTGCAGGGGGCGGGGTCACAGCTCCCTACAATCACCCTGCAGGGGGCGGGGTCACAGCTCCCTACTATCACCCTGCAGGGGGTGGGGTCACAGCTCCCTACTATCACCCTGCAAGGGGCGGGGTCACAGCTCCCTACTATCACCCTGCAGGGGGCGGGGTCACAGCTCCCTTCTATCACCCTGCAGGGGGCGGGGTCACAGCTCCCTACAATCACCCTGCAGGGGGCGGGGTCACAGCTCCCTACTATCACCCTGCAGGGGGTGGGGTCACAGCTCCCTACTATCACCCTGCAAGGGGCGGGGTCACAGCTCCCTACTATCACCCTGCAGGGGGCGGGGTCACAGCTCCCTACTATCACCCTGCAGGGGCGGGGTCACAGCTCCCTACTATCACCCTGCAGGGGGCGGGGTCACAGCTCCCTTCTATCACCCTGCAGGGGGCGAGGTCACAGCTCCCTTCTCTGTATCACCCTGCAGGGGGCGGGGTCACAGCTCCCTACTATCACCCTGCGGGGGCGGGGTCACAGCTCCCTACTATCACCCTGCAGGGGGCGGGGTCACAGCGCCCTACTATCACCCTGCAGGGGCGGGGTCACAGCTCCCTACTATCACCCTGCAGGGGGCGGGGTCACAGCTCCCTTCTCTGTATCACCCTGCAGGGGGCGGGGTCACAGCTCCCTTCTATCACCCTGCAGGGGGCGAGGTCACAGCTCCCTTCTCTGTATCACCCTGCAGGGGGCGAGGTCACAGCTCCCTTCTCTCTGTATCACCCTGCAGGGGGCGGGGTCACAGCTCCCTTCTATCACCCTGCAGGGGGTGAGGTCACAGCTCCCTTCTCTGTATCACCCTGCATGGGGCGGGGTCACAGCTCCCTTCTATCACCCTGCAGGGGGCGGGGTCACAGCTCCCTTCTCTGTATCACCCTGCAGGGGGCGGGGTCACAGCTCCCTTGTCTGTATCACCCTGCAGGGGGCGGGGTCACAGCGCCCTTCTATCACCCTGCAGGGGGCGGGGTCACAGCTCCCTTCTCTCTGTATCACCCTGCAGGGGGCGGGGTCACAGCGTCCTTCTATCACCCTGCAGGGGCGGGGTCACAGCTCCCTTCTATCACCCTGCAGGGGCGGGGTCACAGCTCCCTACTATCACCCTGCAGGGGGCGGGGTCACAGCTCCCTTCTCTGTATCACCCTGCAGGGGGCGGGGTCACAGTTCCCTTCTATCACCCTGCAGGGGGCGAGGTCACAGCTCCCTTCTCTGTATCACCCTGCAGGGGGCGGGGTCACAGCTCCCTTCTCTCTGTATCACCCTGCAGGGGGCGGGGTCACAGCTCCCTTCTCTCTGTATCACCCTGCAGGGGGCGGGGTCACAGCTCCCTTCTATCACCCTGCAGGGGGCGAGGTCACAGCTCCCTTCTCTGTATCACCCTGCAGGGGGCGGGGTCACAGCTCCCTTCTATCACCCTGCAGGGGGCGGGGTCACAGCTCCCTTCTATCACCCTGCAGGGGGCGGGGTCACAGCTCCCTTCTATCACCCTGCAGGGGGCAGGGTCACAGCTCCCTACTATCACCCTGCAGGGGGCGGTACTTATGTTGTGTCTTGTTTTGCAGTGGAACGCCCGGGCGAAGCGTGAGAAGCTGACAGAGCTGATGTTTGAGCACTATAACATCCCGGCTTTCTTCCTGTGTAAGACGGCTGTGCTGACCGCGTATCTTTCACTTGTAGTGTCCGTCGTCTGTACAGCCCTTATGTGGGGTGACATGGTTACTGATGTCCTGGGGCGATGCGCTGCTTCATATGGCTCCGGGGGTCGTGCCTTGTCGCTTGAGGGCCGAGCTCTCCTTCGTGTCGTTCAGGGGAGGTGCTCTGTCGCTCGGGGGCGGTGCCCTATGACATCACTGGGGAGGCGGGGTCCTGCAATGTGTCGCTCGGGGGCGGGGCTCTGCGCAGTTTGCTTTCTTAACCCTTTCTTCTCTGTAGTTTTGCTAACGGCAGATCCACAGGTTTGGTATTAGACAGTGGAGCCACTCACACCACCGCCCTCCCAGTGCATGATGGGTATGTTCTGCAGCAAGGTGAGTGACACGACACCCCCAATACAGGATGCGCACCCCCCGCCCCAGTGATCCGGACCCTCTGCTCTGCGGCAGGTATTGTGAAGTCGCCCCTGGCCGGAGATTTCATCACAATGCAATGCAGGGAGTTATTCCAGGAGATGGGAGTAGAAATCATCCCCCCCTACATGATCGCATCCAAGGTAAGGCCTGGAGGGGGCGCCACACAGAGGGTATACAGGGGCCGCACAGAGGGTATACAGGGGCCGCACAGAGGGTATACAGGGGCCGCACAGAGGGTATACAGGGGCCGCACACAGGGTATGCAGGGGCCGCACAGAGGGTATACAGGGGCCGCACAGAGGGTATACAGGGGGCCGCACAGAGGGTATACAGGGGCCGCACAGAGGGTATACAGGGGCCGCACAGAGGGTATACAGGGGCCGCACACAGGGTATACAGGGGCCGCACACAGGGTATACAGGGGCCGCACACAGGGTATACAGGGGCCGCATACAGGGGCCATGCCGAGGATATACAGGGGATATACTGAGGATATATAGGGGTAATACTTTGTATATACAGATACAAGGGGTATACGGGCACACTACCATGTATATACAGATACAGGGGGTATACAGGGGCTATACCTTGTCTATACAGCTACAGGGTGTATATACTGTACAGCTACAGGGGATGTACAGGGGCTATACCATGTATATATAGCTACAGGGGTATACGGGGGCAGATAATAGATGTATGTGGTGTCCTGAAGAGATAACACCTCTGTACCTCTGAATAGACCATTATTCACATTATTGTAGAGTCTTCTCTCCTTTCGGACACACTCGTCCCCGTAGATTCCCCTCGCGCTCGTCCCCGTAGCTTCTCCTCGCGCTCGTCCCCGTAGCTTCCCCTCGCGCTCGTCCCCGTAGCTTCTCCTCGCGCTCGTCCCCGTAGCTTCCCCTCGGGCTCGTCCCCGTAGCTTCCCCTCGGGCTCGTCCCCGTAGATTCTCCTCGCGCTCGTCCCCGTAGCTTCCCCCTCGCGCTCGTCCCCGTAGCTTCTCCTCGCGCTCGTCCCCGTAGCTTCCCCTCGGGCTCGTCCCCGTAGCTTCCCCTCGCGCTCGTCCCCGTAGTTTCCCCTCGGGCTCGTCCCCGTAGATTCTCCTCGGGCTCGTCCCCGTAGCTTCCCCTCGGGCTCGTCCCCGTAGCTTCCCCTCGCGCTCGTCCCCGTAGCTTCCCCTCGGGCTCGTCCCCGTAGCTTCCCCTCGCGCTCGTCCCCGTAGCTTCCCCTCGCGCTCGTCCCCGTAGCTTCCCCTCGGGCTCGTCCCCGTAGTTTCCCCTCGCGCTCGTCCCCGTAGCTTCCCCTCGGGCTCGTCCCCGTAGCTTCCCCTCGCGCTCGTCCCCGTAGCTTCCCCCTCGGGCTCGTCCCCGTAGCTTCCCCTCGGGCTCGTCCCCGTAGCTTCCCCTCGGGCTCGTCCCCGTAGTTTCCCCTCGGGCTCGTCCCCGTAGCTTCCCCTCGGGCTCGTCCCCGTAGCTTCCCCTCGGGCTCGTCCCCGTAGCTTCCCCTCGGGCTCGTCCCCGTAGCTTCCCCTCGCGCTCGTCCCCGTAGTTTCTCCTTATACCTTCTTTGTATCCAGGAACCGGTGCGGGAAGGAGCCGCCCCAAACTGGAGAAAGAAAGACAAACTGCCGAGTGTCACCAAATCCTGGCAGAACTACATGAGTAACGTAAGTGTGAAGGCAGTGTGCACGGGTGATGAGTGGATGATGAGGGCAGTGTGTGCGGGTGATGAGTGGATGATGAGGGCAGTGTGTGCGGGTGATGAGTGGATGATGAGGGCAGTGTGTGCGGGTGATGAGTGGATGATGAGGGTAGTATGTGCGGGTGATGAGGGCGGTGTGTGCGGGTGATGAGGGCGGTGTGTGCGGGTGATGAGGGCGGTGTGTGCGGGTGATGAGGGCGGTGTGTGCGGGTGATGAGGGCGGTGTGTGCGGGTGATGAGGGCGGTGTGTGCGGGTGATGAGGGCGGTGTGTGCGGGTGATGAGGGCGGTGTGCGCGGGTGATGAGGGCGGTGTGCGCGGGTGATGAGGGTAGTATGTGCGGGTGATGAGGGCGGTGTGTGCGGGTGATGAGGGCGGTGTGTGCGGGGGATGAGGGTAGTATGTGCGGGTGATGAGGGCGGTGTGTGCGGGGGATGAGGGCGGTGTGTGCGGGGGATGAGGGCGGTGTGTGCGGGGGATGAGGGCGGTGTGTGCGGGGGATGAGGGCGGTGTGTGCGGGTGATGAGGGCGGTGTGTGCGGGTGATGAGGGCGGTGTGCGCGGGTGATGAGGGCGGTGTGCGCGGGGTGATGAGGGCGGTGTGCGCGGGTGATGAGGGCGGTGTGCGCGGGTGATGAGGGCGGTGTGCGGGGTGATGAGTGGACGATGAGGGCAGTGTGTGCGGGTGATGAGTGGACGATGAGGGCAGTGTGTGCGGGTGATGAGTGGATGATGAGGGCGGGTGATGAGGGCGGTGTGCGCGGGTGATGAGGGCGGTGTGCGCGGGTGATGAGGGTAGTATGTGCGGGTGATGAGGGCGGTGTGTGCGGGTGATGAGGGCGGTGTGTGCGGGTGATGAGGGCGGTGTGTGCGGGTGATGAGGGCGGTGTGTGCGGGTGATGAGGGCGGTGTGTGCGGGTGATGAGGGCGGTGTGTGCGGGTGATGAGGGCGGTGTGTGCGGGTGATGAGGGCGGTGTGTGCGGGTGATGAGGGCGGTGTGCGCGGGTGATGAGGGCCGGTGTGCGCGGGTGATGAGGGCGGTGTGCGCGGGTGATGAGGGCGGTGTGCGCGGGTGATGAGGGCAGTATTCGGGGTGACGTCTCTCTCTTGGTTCGGCAGGAGGTGATACAGGATTTCCAGGCTTCTGTCCTCCAAGTGTCTGACTCCCCTATGACGAGCAGTAAGTATCTCCCCCGGGGGCCGCACACAGCGCCCCCCGCCCTCCACCTCCTGATGGTGCCGGGGTCTTTACATGTGTCACACGAGCTGCCCCGGGCCTGCAGAGACTCCTGATGGTGCTGGGGTCTTTACATGCATCACACGAGCTGCCCCGGGCCTGCAGAGGCTCCTGATGGTGCTGGGGTCTTTACATGTGTCACACGAGCTGCCCGGGCCTGCAGAGACTCCTGATGGTGCCGGGGTCTTTACATGCGTCACATGAGCTGCCCCGGGCCTGCAGAGACTCCTGATGGTGCTGGGGTCTTTACATGCGTCACACGAGCTGCCCCGGGCCTGCAGAGACTCCTGATGGTGCCGGTGTCTTTACATGCGTCACATGAGCTGCCCCGGGCCTGCAGAGACTCCTGATGGTGCTGGGGTCTTTACATGCGTCACACGAGCTGCCCCGGGCCTGCAGAGGCTCCTGATGGTGCTGGGGTCTTTACATGTGTCACACGAGCTGCCCCGGGCCTGCAGAGACTCCTGATGGTGCTGGGGTCTTTACATGCGTCACACGAGCTGCCCCGGGCCTGCAGAGACTCCTGATGGTGCTGGGGTCTTTACATGCGTCACACGAGCTGCCCCGGGCCTGCAGAGACTCCTGATGGTGCTGGTGTCTTTACATGTGTCACACGAGCTGCCCGGGCCTGCAGAGACTCCTGATGGTGCTGGGGTCTTTACATGCGTCACACGAGCTGCCCCGGGCCTGCAGAGGCTCCTGATGGTGCTGGGGTCTTTACATGTGTCACACGAGCTGCCCGGGCCTGCAGAGACTCCTGATGGTGCCGGGGTCTTTACATGCGTCACACGAGCTGCCCCGGGCCTGCAGAGACTCCTGATGGTGCCGGTGTCTTTACATGCGTCACATGAGCTGCCCCGGGCCTGCAGAGACTCCTGATGGTGCTGGGGTCTTTACATGCGTCACACGAGCTGCCCCGGGCCTGCAGAGGCTCCTGATGGTGCTGGGGTCTTTACATGTGTCACACGAGCTGCCCCGGGCCTGCAGAGGCTCCTGATGGTGCTGGGGTCTTTACATGCGTCACACGAGCTGCCCCGGGCCTGCAGAGACTCCTGATGGTGCTGGGGTCTTTACATGCGTCACACGAGCTGCCCCGGGCCTGCAGAGACTCCTGATGGTGCTGGTGTCTTTACATGTGTCACACGAGCTGCCCGGGCCTGCAGAGACTCCTGATGGTGCTGGGGTCTTTACATGTGTCACACGAGCTGCCCCGGGCCTGCAGAGACTCCTGATGGTGCTGGGGTCTTTACATGCGTCACATGAGCTGCCCCGGGCCTGCAGAGACTCCTGATGGTGCTGGGGTCTTTACATGCGTCACACGAGCTGCCCCGGGCCTGCAGAGACTCCTGATGGTGCTGGTGTCTTTACATGCGTCACATGAGCTGCCCCGGGCCTGCAGAGACTCCTGATGGTGCCGGGGTCTTTACATGCGTCACATGAGCTGCCCCGGGCCTGCAGAGGCTCCTGATGGTGCTGGGGTCTTTACATGCGTCACACGAGCTGCCCCGGGCCTGCAGAGGCTCCTGATGGTGCTGGGGTCTTTACATGCGTCACATGAGCTGCCCCGGGCCTGCAGAGGCTCCTGATGGTGCCGGGGTCTTTACATGCGTCACACGAGCTGCCCCGGGCCTGCAGAGGCTCCTGATGGTGCTGGGGTCTTTACATGTGTCACATGAGCTGCCCCGGGCCTGCAGAGACGCCTGATGGTGCCGGGGTCTTTACATGCGTCACATGAGCTGCCCCGGGCCTGCAGAGACGCCTGATGGTGCCGGGGTCTTTACATGCGTCACACGAGCTGCCCCGGGCCTGCAGAGGCTCCTGATGGTGCCGGGGTCTTTACATGCGTCACATGAGCTGCCCCGGGCCTGCAGAGACTCCTGATGGTGCCGGGGTCTTTACATGCGTCACACGAGCTGCCCCGGGCCTGCAGAGACGCCTGATGGTGCCGGGGTCTTTACATGCGTCACACGAGCTGCCCCGGGCCTGCAGAGACTCCTGATGGTGCCGGGGTCTTTACATGCGTCACATGAGCTGCCCCGGGCCTGCAGAGGCTCCTGATGGTGCCGGGGTCTTTACATGCGTCACACGAGCTGCCCCGAGCCTGCAGAGACGCCTGATGGTGCCGGTGTCTTTACATGCGTCACACGAGCTGCCCCGGGCCTGCAGAGACGCCTGATGGTGCCGGTGTCTTTACATGCGTCACACGAGCTGCCCCGGGCCTGCAGAGACGCCTGATGGTGCCGGTGTCTTTACATGCGTCACATGAGCTGCCCCGGGCCTGCAGAGACTCCTGATGGTGCCGGGGTCTTTACATGCATCACATGAGCTGCCCCGGGCCTGCAGAGACTCCTGATGGTGCCGAGGTCTTTACATGCGTCACATGAGCTGCCCCGGGCCTGCAGAGACTCCTGATGGTGCCGGGGTCTTTACATGCGTCACACGAGCTGCCCCGGGCCTGCAGAGGCTCCTGATGGTGCCGGGGTCTTTACATGCGTCACACGAGCTGCCCCGAGCCTGCAGAGACGCCTGATGGTGCCGGTGTCTTTACATGCGTCACACGAGCTGCCCCGGGCCTGCAGAGACGCCTGATGGTGCCGGTGTCTTTACATGCGTCACACGAGCTGCCCCGGGCCTGCAGAGACGCCTGATGGTGCCGGTGTCTTTACATGCGTCACATGAGCTGCCCCGGGCCATTTATTATCTCCGCTCATGTCCTGGAGCCTCCACCTTGGAATATATCAGACGCTGCGGCTTTTGATCTGGGGTGTACTCATTTTTATATCAACTAATTTTAGTAAAACTGCACATGTCATGAACGTTCTGTGATTAACCCTCCTGTGCCCGGAGGAAACGTTCGAGGAAGTCAGCATGTGGGAGCTATTACCTGCCTCATCACAGGGGGTGTACTCATTTATGCTGAGCACGGTGTATATATATTCAGTCTCATTACTTCTCCTTTCTCGTCTCTGTAGAGTCGCTGCTCAGATGCCGACCGTCCACTATGAGATGCCCAACGGCTACAACACGGACTACGGAGCCGAGAGACTGCGAATCCCAGAGGGGCTGTTCGACCCGTCCAATGTGAAGGTCTGTGACTATACGCCATATCCACACGTGTAATACAGACACTCCCCTGTGTAATATCACACGTGTAATACAGACACTCTCCCCGTGTAATATCACACGTGTAATACAGACACTCCCCCGTGTAATATCACACGTGTAATACAGACGCTCCCCCCGTGTAATATCACACGTGTAATACAGGCACTCCCCCGTGTAATATCACACGTGTAATACAGACTCCACCGTGTAATATCACACGAGTAATACAGACACTGCCCCGTGTAATATCACACGTGTAATACAGACACTCCCCCGTGTAATATCACACGTGTAATACAGACACTCCCCTGTGTAATATCACACGTGTAATACAGACACTCCCCTGTGTAATATCACACGTGTAATACAGACACTCCCCTGTGTAATATCACACGTGTAATACAGACACTCCCCCGTGTAATACAGACACTCCCCCGTGTAATATCACACGTGTAATACAGACACTCCCCCCTGTGTAATATCACACGTGTAATACAGACACTCCCCCGTGTAATATCACACGTGTAATACAGACACTGCCCCGTGTAATATCACACGTGTAATACAGACACCCCCCTGTGTAATATCACACGTGTAATACAGACACTCCCCCGTGTAATATCACACGTGTAATACAGACACTCCCCCGTGTAATATCACACGTGTAATACAGACACTGCCCCGTGTAATATCACACGTGTAATACAGACACCCCCCTGTGTAATATCACACGTGTAATACAGACACTCCCCCGTGTAATATCACACGTGTAATACAGACACTCCCCCGTGTAATATCACACGTGTAATACAGACACTCCCCCGTGTAATATCACACGTGTAATACAGACACTGCCCCGTGTAATATCACACGTGTAATACAGACACCCCCCTGTGTAATATCACACGTGTAATACAGACACTCCCCCGTGTAATATCACACGTGTAATACAGACACTCCCCTGTGTAATATCACACGTGTAATACAGACACTCCCCTGTGTAATATCACACGTGTAATACAGACACCCCCCTGTGTAATATCACACGTGTAATACAGACACTCCCCCGTGTAATATCACACGTGTAATACAGACACCGCCCCGTGTAATATCACACGTGTAATACAGACACCCCCCTGTGTAATATCACACGTGTAATACAGACACTCCCCCTGTGTAATATCACACGTGTAATACAGACACTCCCCCGTGTAATATCACCCGTGTAATACAGACACTCCCCCGTGTAATATCACACGTGTAATACAGACACTCCCCCTGTGTAATATCACACGTGTAATACAGACACTCCCCCGTGTAATATCACACGTGTAATACAGACACCCCCCTGTGTAATATCACACGTGTAATACAGACACCCCCCCGTGTAATATCACACGTGTAATACAGACACCCCCCCGTGTAATATCACACGTGTAATACAGACACCCCCCTGTGTAATATCACACGTGTAATACAGACACTCCCCTGTGTAATATCACACGTGTAATACAGACACTCCCCTCGTGTAATATCACACGTGTAATACAGACACTCCCCTGTGTAATATCACACGTGTAATACAGACACCCCCCTGTGTAATATCACACGTGTAATACAGACACCCCCCTGTGTAATATCACACGTGTAATACAGACACCCCCCTGTGTAATATCACACGTGTAATACAGACACCCCCCTGTGTAATATCACACGTGTAATACAGACACTCCCCCTGTGTAATATCACACGTGTAATACAGACACTCCCCCGTGTAATATCACACGTGTAATACAGACACTCCCCCGTGTAATATCACACGTGTAATACAGACACCCCCCTGTGTAATATCACACGTGTAATACAGACACCCCCCCGTGTAATATCACACGTGTAATACAGACACCCCCCCGTGTAATATCACACGTGTAATACAGACACCCCCCCGTGTAATATCACACGTGTAATACAGACACTCCCCCGTGTAATATCACACGTGTAATACAGACATTCCCCCGTGTAATATCACACGTGTAATACAGACACTCCCCCGTGTAATATCACACGTGTAATACAGACATTCCCCCCGTGTAATATCACACGTGTAATACAGACATTCCCCCCGTGTAATATCACACGTGTAATACAGACACTCCCCCCGTGTAATATCACACGTGTAATACAGACACTACCCACACCGTGTAATATCACACGTGTAATACAGACACTCCCCCGTGTAATATCACACGTGTAATACAGACACTCCCCTGCGTGATATCACACTTACATACATGGCTGCTTTATTGTCCAGGGTCTTTCTGGGAATACGATGCTCGGCGTTGGACACGTCGTCACCAGTAGTATCGGCATGTGTGATATAGACATCAGGCCTGTAAGTATATGGCCCAGTCTTTCTTTTCGGACCTGCCCGTCATTGGGCGTCGGTGCTGGGGGTGCGGAGCTCTGGGAAGTCACTTAACGCCCCCATGTTATTCCCCAGGGTCTGTACGGCAGCGTCATCGTCACCGGGGGGAACACTCTGCTCCAGGGCTTCAATGACCGGCTGAACCGGGAGCTGTCCCAGAAGACCCCGCCGGTAAGATGGTCAGATGATCAGGGGCTGCCTCCTCACTACTCTTCATACACTTATGGTTTCCATAGAGAATCTGGGCCCTCCGCCCACCCTGAGATCCCCTGAGGACTACATATCCCAGGGTGCATTGCGCAGGCTTCACAGGCAGGTGGGGGGGGCGGTGAGCAGATCTCATGTATCAGATCAGTCCAGGTCACTGCAGGCATGTAGTGTCGCTGCGTGACTATGGGAAGTCTAGCATACGGCACAACACACCACACCACAAGGGGTACACCGGGGGCACAATAACAACGTAGGGCCTTAGCGCTAGTGAGGGGGAAGATGGGACACCTCTTCTGCTCACCCGCACCCTGCACTCCTAGCCAGTCCCTATACAGGCTCCACACCTGTCAATGAACAGGATACATAGAATCCTGTAGTAACCTTGGCTAGTGAGCTGGCAGGTGAGGATCGCTAGCCCCAACGCTGCACTAATATAACACTAGGGGAAGGAAGGACGGGAAACGGACAACGAAGGCCAACTGACAGCTGCAGGCAGAACCAGGACTACACAATACTCAGCTACTAGTGATAAGGGCTCCACCAGCTCCTTCCACCTCCAGGCCCAGCTTCCAAATGGAGCCAGAATAACCAGTATCCTCTACTGGGAGAAGAGGGTGTATATATACATATATAGATATATATGCACTGGGAGTGGTCCCAAACCGGAAGCACCTGAGGAGGTAATAAGAAACTGACATTAACCCTTAGCTCACCAAATGAAAGGAAACTAGATTTAATATGAAGAGTCTTACATGCAATGAAAGATTCTGACCCTGAACCAGTCCCCGGTCCCATAGAGAGACGGCCGTGACAGTGCCCCCCTTAACGAGAGGCCGCAGGACTCTGAAGATGGAGTCCATCCGACAGGATAGGCTGGTCCCACCGATTATTGTTCACCTCTAATGTGAACAAGCCCTTACGGTTACCAGTAACACATGCATCTCCCAACGCCGACCTGTGCACACGGTTATGGCCATTAAGTAGCGGGGGTAGCTCCAGCCGACAATGTCCGCCAATCGATACATACAAGTACGCCTCGAGCCCCAGAGGCACACTGCCACGTGAGGTCATTCACACACAGGTCTGGACCTGCACCTTCATTTCCAGGCAATCTCACTGAAGGACGCGCAAAAGAGGTAACTGCCAGCATAGCCATATACTCAGGAATCACAGCCGCCCCTCTGACCATCACTCCGGGGGAAATCCAGGCCTAACATTGGCCTGAGGAGGGGGAAGGGCATTGTACCGGAAAATCCTGAGCCAGCAAAGAGGGGAAAATGGAGGAAACATTCACGCTGTGGTCGCCTGTCTCTTCTTCATGCATCTCCTACTCTATCTACATATCTTCTCTCCGCGTCTGCCCCCTCTCTCCGCGTCTGCCCCCTCTCTCCGCGTCTGCCCCCTCTCTCCGCGTCTGCCCCCTCTCTCCGCGTCTGCCCCCTCTCTCCGCGTCTGCCCCCTCTCTCTCCTTCTCTCCCCCGTGGTTCCTTGTGTCTCCCCCTCTCTCCTTCTCTCCCCGCATTTCCTCGTGCCTCCCCCTCTCTCCTTCTCTCCCCGCATTTCCTCGTGTCTCCCCCTCTCTCCTTCTCTCCCCACAGTTCATCGTGTCTCCCTCTCTCTCCTTCTCTCCCCCGTGGTTCCTTGTGTCTCCCCCTCTCTCCTTCTCTCCCCCGCGGTTCCTCGTGTCTCCCCCTCTCTCCCTCGCGGTTCCTCGTGTCTCCCTCTCTCTCCTTCTCTCCCCCGCGGTTCCTCGTGTCTCCCCCTCTCTCCCTCGCGGTTCCTCGTGTCTCCCTCTCTCTCCTTCTCTCCCCCGTGGTTCCTTGTGTCTCCCCCTCTCTCCTTCTCTCCCCCGCGGTTCCTCGTGTCTCCCCCTCTCTTCTTCTCTCCCCGCATTTCCTCGTGTCTCCCCCTCTCTCCTTCTCTCCCTGCGGTTCCTCGTGTCTCCCTCTCTCTCCCCGCGGTTCCTCGTGTCTCCCCGCGGTTCCTCGTGTCTCCCCCGCGGTTCCTCGTGTCTCCCCGCGGTTCCTCGTGTCTCCCCGCGGTTCCTCGTGTCTCCCCGCGGTTCCTCGTGTCTCCCCGCGGTTCCTCGTGTCTCCCCGCGGTTCCTCGTGTCTCCCCCTCTCTCCTTGTCTCCCCGCGGTTCCTCGTGTCTCCCCGCGGTTCCTCGTGTCTCCCCGCGGTTCCTCGTGTCTCCCCGCGGTTCCTCGTGTCTCCCCGCGGTTCCTCGTGTCTCCCCGCGGTTCCTCGTGTCTCCCCGCGGTTCCTCGTGTCTCCCCGCGGTTCCTCGTGTCTCCCCGCGGTTCCTCGTGTCTCCCCGCGGTTCCTCGTGTCTCCCCGCGGTTCCTCGTGTCTCCCCGCGGTTCCTCGTGTCTCCCCGCGGTTCCTCGTGTCTCCTTCTCTCCCCGCGGTTCCTCGTGTCTCCTTCTCTCCCCGCGGTTCCTCGTGTCTCCTTCTCTCCCCGCGGTTCCTCGTGTCTCCTTCTCTCCCCGCGGTTCCTCGTGTCTCCTTCTCTCCCCGCGGTTCCTCGTGTCTCCCCCTCTCTCCTTCTCTCCCTGCGGTTCCTCGTGTCTCCCTCTCTCTCCCCGCGGTTCCTCGTGTCTCCCCGCGGTTCCTCGTGTCTCCCCGCGGTTCCTCGTGTCTCCCCGCGGTTCCTCGTGTCTCCCCGCGGTTCCTCGTGTCTCCTTCTCTCCCCGCGGTTCCTCGTGTCTCCTCCGTCTCATCTCTCTGTGTCCTCCTACAGAGTATGCGCCTGAAGCTCATCGCCAGTAACAGCTCCATTGAACGCCGCTTCAGCTCCTGGATTGGGGGGTCTATTCTGGCCTCGCTGGTGAGTTATCTATAGTAAATGACAATCTGCTTGCTTTCAGTGAATTGAAGCGGGGATTGTTGGCTTCTTTGCACTCTGGCCTAGACCTGTCACACAGCTGCTGGCTTTTGCAATGAATCGTTGTTCAGGAGATGGACGTTAACCCTCCATGTCTTCTTCAAGGGAACGTTCCAGCAGATGTGGATCTCCAAGCAAGAATATGAGGAGGGCGGGAAGCAGTGCGTGGAGCGGAAGTGTCCCTGATTCCCAGAAGGAAGCGTCCCCGCTCCCCGGACATTACTGTCCCTGCCCCTCTCCCCGGACAGTCGCTCCCCGGACATTACCATCCGTGCCCCGCTCCCCGGACAGTCGCGCCCCCTCTCCCCAGACAGTCGCGCCCCCTCTCCCCAGACAGTCGCGCCCCCTCTCCCCAGACAGTCGCGCCCTCTCTCCCCAGACAGTCGCGCCCCCTCTCCCCGGACAGTCGCGCCCCCTCTCCCCAGACAGTCGCGCCCCCTCTCCCCAGACAGTCGCGCCCCCTCTCCCCAGACAGTCGCGCCCCCTCTCCCCGGACAGTCGCGCCCCCTCTCCCCGGACAGTCGCGCCCCCTCTCCCCGGACAGTCGCGCCCCCTCTCCCCAGACAGTCGCGCCCCCTCTCCCCAGACAGTCGCGCCCCCTCTCCCCAGACAGTCGCGCCCCCTCTCCCCAGACAGTCGCGCCCCCTCTCCCCAGACAGTCGCGCCCCCTCTCCCCAGACAGTCGCGCCCCCTCTCCCCAGACAGTCGCGCCCCCTCTCCCCAGACAGTCGCTCCCCCTCTCCCCAGACAGTCGCGCCCCCTCTCCCCAGACAGTCGCTCCCCGGACATTACCATCCGTGCCCCGCTCCCCGGACAGTCGCGCCCTCTCTCCCCAGACAGTCGCGCCCCCTCTCCCCAGACAGTCGCGCCCCCTCTCCCCAGACAGTCGCGCCCCCTCTCCCCGGACAGTCGCGCCCCCTCTCCCCGGACAGTCGCGCCCCCTCTCCCCGGACAGTCGCGCCCCCTCTCCCCAGACAGTCGCGCCCCCTCTCCCCAGACAGTCGCGCCCCCTCTCCCCAGACAGTCGCGCCCCCTCTCCCCAGACAGTCGCGCCCCCTCTCCCCAGACAGTCGCGCCCCCTCTCCCCAGACAGTCGCGCCCCCTCTCCCCAGACAGTCGCTCCCCCTCTCCCCAGACAGTCGCGCCCCCTCTCCCCAGACAGTCGCTCCCCGGACATTACCATCCGTGCCCCGCTCCCCGGACAGTCGCGCCCTCTCTCCCCAGACAGTCGCGCCCCCTCTCCCCAGACAGTCGCGCCCCCTCTCCCCAGACAGTCGCGCCCCCTCTCCCCAGACAGTCGCGCCCCCTCTCCCCGGACAGTCGCTCCCCGGACATTACCATCCGTGCCCCGCTCCCCGGACAGTCGCGCCCTCTCTCCCCAGACAGTCGCGCCCTCTCTCCCCAGACAGTCGCGCCCTCTCTCCCCAGACAGTCGCGCCCTCTCTCCCCAGACAGTCGCGCCCCCTCTCCCCAGACAGTCGCGCCCCCTCTCCCCAGACAGTCGCGCCCCCTCTCCCCAGACAGTCGCGTCCCCTCTCCCCAGACAGTCGCTCCCCGGACATTACCATCCGTGCCTCTCTCCCCGGACAGTCGCGCCCCCTCTCCCCGGACAGTCGCGCCCCCTCTCCCCGGACAGTCGCGCCCCCTCTCCCCGGACAGTCGCGCCCCCTCTCCCCGGACAGTCGCGCCCCCTCTCCCCGGACAGTCGCGCCCCCTCTCCCCGGACAGTCGCGCCCCCTCTCCCCGGACAGTCGCGCCCCCTCTCCCCGGACAGTCGCGCCCCCTCTCCCCGGACAGTCGCGCCCCCTCTCCCCGGCCAGTCGCGCCCCCTCTCCCCGGCCAGTCGCGCCCCCTCTCCCCGGCCAGTCGCTCCCCCTCTCCCCGGCCAGTCGCTCCCCCTCTCCCCGGCCAGTCGCTCCCCCTCTCCCCGGCCAGTCGCTCCCCCTCTCCCCGGCCAGTCGCTCCCCCTCTCCCCGGCCAGTCGCTCCCCCTCTCCCCGGCCAGTCGCTCCCCCTCTCCCCGGCCAGTCGCTCCCCCTCTCCCCGGCCAGTCGCTCCCCCTCTCCCCGGCCAGTCGCGCCCCCCCTCCCCGGACAGTCGCGCCCCCCCCCTCCCCGGCCCCTCTCCCCGGCCAGTCGCACCCACTCTCCCCGGCCAGTCGCGCCCCCGCTCCCCGGACAACACCAGACAGTATTGTCTCTGCTCCCCAGACAGAACCATCATCGCTCCCCGAGCAACATCATCAACAAAGTCCACACTCCCTAGACAGAACCGGCCCCGAACCTCTGGCAGAACCGGCCCCGAACCTCTGGCAGAACCGGCCCCGAACCTCTGGCAGAACCGGCCCCGAAGCTCTGGCAGAATCGCCCTCAAACACTGGACAGAATTGCCCCCGCTCCCCGGACAGAAGCTTCACCGTTCCTCAGACTGAAGCACCCCTGTCCCTTGGACAGAACCGTCCCCGCTCAGGACCGCGTGCAGAGGAGACCTGACTTCCCCGCAGAGCTGGGACCAGGAATCATCCATCCTGTCAGCTCATCGGAGAGCTGAGTAACAACCCGTCCGGCCGCCATTCCAGCTCCCACATTGGTTGTCATCACCCATATTTCCCAGGAACAGATACAAATGGGTGATGACTGTAAGGGAAACGCAATCTACATTCACCACATCCCTCAGAAGACTCCTCCTGGAAATGTAATAAAAACAGCCAGAAATCATAGCGTCCGCAGCGTGATTAATATCCTCATCCTCAGGCCTGACAACAGCCTGTGTATCCTGCGTGAGAGGTTGTCAGCCCCGCCCCTGGTGATGACATCACTATACAATGCTGCAGCATCCATGTTGTTCTGCTCCTCTGTTGTTCCTCCTGTAAATACGCTCCAGTCACAGCTGACTGGACACAACCCTTTACCAGAGGAAGGTAACCGTCCATTATTACATTTCAGAGGAGCAGGATGTTGTAAGTCTATGGGGGGTTTGTTATTCCATGGGGGCGTCAGGCGAGCGCTCGGGCCGGCTCACACACAGGGAGCGCTTGTCCTGGCACGTGGTGGAGGACCCTGGACATGTGCGCTGATGCCCGTTACTAGCACCATGTCCTGTCCACATGTCATTCTACCTTATCCCCACCCATCGCAGCTCCATTGCCCAAACAGGGGACCGGGGTGTCGACCCTGACCCGTGGCGCCAGCCGGCTGCAGACAGGAGACGGGCTGCCGGGGCGGCACACTGGGCACGGGTCACTTGTTTACCAGAGATGGGGGACGGCGGGCGGCAGCCCAGATCATTGCCGTAACTCCACTTACACAACACACTGGTCTGAGCGGCTGCGGCTCCGTCCGGGGTGGACTTTGCTTTATTTATACATCGTAGGAGAGCGAGACGCAGAAAGGTGAGGCGCAAAATATACATTGTATAGGCAGACGGGGCTGCGGGGAAAAGGGCACCAGTGCTGGGGGGCAGCTGGGGGGACGGGGGAGGTGGGGGGCAGGGAACGTGACAACAAGCCCTGGGAGAGGGCAAGAAACTCAGCCTGGGAGAGGGCTCGTTACATCTCTGTGTATGTGCATATCAGCATGGTGTGTGTGTGTCTACATATCAGCATGGGGTGTGTGTGTGTGTGTCTACATATCAGCATGGGGTGTGTGTGTGTGTGTCTACATATCAGCACGGTGTGTGTGTGTGTGTCTACATATCAGCATGGTGTGTGTGTGTCTACATATCAGCATGGGGTGTGTGTGTGTGTGTCTACATATCAGCATGGGGTGTGTGTGTGTGTGTCTACATATCAGCATGGTGTGTGTGTGTCTACATATCAGCATGGGGTGTGTGTGTGTGTGTCTACATATCAGCATGGGGTGTGTGTGTGTGTGTCTACATATCAGCATGGGGTGTGTGTGTGTGTGTCTACATATCAGCACGGTGTGTGTGTGTGTGTGTCTACATATCAGCATGGTGTGTGTGTGTCTACATATCAGCATGGGGTGTGTGTGTGTGTGTCTACATATCAGCATGGGGTGTGTGTGTGTGTGTCTACATATCAGCATGGGGTGTGTGTGTGTGTGTCTACATATCAGCACGGTGTGTGTGTGTGTATGTGTCTACATATCAGCATGGTGTGTGTGTGTGTGTGTGTCTACATATCAGCAGGGTGTGTGTGTGTGTGTGTCTACATATCAGCATGGGGTGTGTGTGTGTGTGTGTCTGTGTGTGTCTACATATCAGCATGGTGTGTGTGTGTCTACATATCAGCATGGGGTGTGTGTGTCTACATATCAGCATGGTGTGTGTGTGTGTGTGTGTGTGTGTGTCTACATATCAGCATGGTGGGTGTGTGTGTGTGTCTACATATCAGCATGGTGTGTGTGTGTGTGTGTGTCTACATATCAGCAGGGTGTGTGTGTGTCTACATATCAGCATGGGGTGTGTGTGTGTGTGTCTGTGTGTGTCTACATATCAGCATGGGGTGTGTGTGTCTACATATCAGCATGGGGTGTGTGTGTGTGTGTGTCTGTGTGTCTACATATCAGCATGGTGTGTGTGTATGTGTCTGTTGCATACCCCGTCACAAACTGGTGGCAGCGGCGGGATCAGAGCAGAAGAAATGGAGGACAACGGCCAATCAACGTCTGAAACCAGAACCTCAGGATACAGGAACTGGACTGTGGTGAGCCTACAAACAAAGGCCCGTGAAGTAGGAGTTCGTTTCAAAGGACTCTCCAAGGAGCAGCTGATTGAGGCGCTAGAAGGAGTCTGCTCGCAAAATGACGCTGAGGAAGGATCCTCACAGCAAACGGAAGAAACACGGGAGCTGGAGGTAAATACCCAAAAAAGTCAGTGGGTTGTGTGGTATGAGGAGGAGATGGCACTGCTGGGAGATGAGGTCACCATTGAATATAAGAGGGATGCTATTCGCAGAGCTCAAGAGAGGGCATTGCTGGAGAGGAGATTTGCTGTGGAAGCAGCTAGAGGCTCCAGACAGACTGTAACCACAGCACCAACTATGGAGGAATTCTCCAGAGTGTCCCGCAAGGACTTTAAGCCATTTAATGAGGCTGCTGGTGACATTGAGGGCTTCTTCCAGGACTTTGAGCATCAGTGTCGATTAATGGAAGTCCCGGACAGGGAGCGTGTCCGGCATCTGGTTGGGCTCCTAGAGGGGGGAGCTGCTGAAGCCTATAGAGCTATGGACCCTCGGTGGAACTGTGAGTATGCGGAGATTAAACAGACTATTCTAGAACATTATGCTGTGACCCCAGACACTTACAGGACTCAGTTCCGTGCTTTAGCCTGTGATGGGGAAGTGTCTTTTAAGATATATGCTCATAGACTCAAACAAATATGTAATCGCTGGCTGGAGGCAGAGGAGGCCTTATCTTGGGAGACCTTCCTGCAGGTCATCCTAAAAGAACAATTCTTTGCCCAGTGCCCCGCTGAGATCCGGGAATGGGTGCGTGAGAGAAAACCAGCGACAGTGGAGGAAGCTGCTGCTCTCGCTGATGAGGCTCTCACCATCAAGCCTCAGTGGAGGGTTCTGTTGGAGGATGGAGAGACGCCTAACAGCTCCACAACACCGGATGCCCCCAGTTATTCTGCCCCCATTGTTCCCCGTTCCTCTAAGCCACCACATGTTGATACCCGTGTTAATGTGCCTCCAGTTGCTTCTACTGCACTTTCTGGAATACGCCGAGGAGAGGAAGTAACAGAGCGCAGGTGTTATGTTTGTAGGCATCCCAGACATTTGCAGGCCTCATGCCCAGCCAGGCCATGGAGGAATCATCCTCAAACCCCTACAGCACCTTCAGGTGGGAGCCGGCCTCCAAGTTCCCCTACCCCTTACCCAAGAGGACACCTTGGATGGAGGGAGACCCAGCTCAGATGCTATCAATGTGGACAGCCAGGGCATCGGCAAGTCTCCTGCCCAGCTGTTCAAATGAGGACTGATCCTGCGCCCAATCGGATTGTTAATTATTTACAGCCCAGTGCCATGGAGGAAGATGTGGCACCGTTATGTGAGGACTGGCCTAGTGACCCAGCCCCCCATGTTGCACCACCAGGAGTTTACGGGGTGCGACCCGCAGTTATGACGACTTCTGCTCATCGAGGTAAGCACTTGCAGGAGGTTGTGCTGGATGGACAGAGACTTGTTGGATTTTGTGACTCGGGTGCTTTCCTCACACTGGCTGATCCCCGAGTGGTTCGGC
The DNA here is from genome assembly GCF_048569485.1 of Anomaloglossus baeobatrachus. Lineage (NCBI taxonomy): Eukaryota > Metazoa > Chordata > Amphibia > Anura > Aromobatidae > Anomaloglossus > Anomaloglossus baeobatrachus. Next base: position 701,561,812 of record NC_134356.1, read on the forward strand.
CTGAGGCAATCCATAGAGGACCTGGGATTGTTATTGAACTGGCTGGTGGACAATGGAGGACTATTCCCACAGCCACTGTGGATCTGAACTTTGGTTTTGGGGTCAGGCGATGTGTGGTTGGGGTGATGGGTGGTCTGCCTGCAGCTGTTCTCCTGGGCAATGATGTGGGAGAGCTACGATGCCAATTCGTGGCTGCATGAAGCCACATGTAACTAACGCTCTGCCTGTGTGTACTTAACCAGTGACCTGTAGAGGTCCCTAGTACGTACACAAGTTGGGAGGGGAAGGAATTGTCATGATGTATGTAGTTTTCTCCATCCCATATTTTTGTATAAGATGCCATGTGATGTATTTTACCTTCTCACTGTATTTGCTGTAATACTATGTCTTGGGATGTAAGTGACCATACCTTCCCCCCCAGAATGGATCATATTGCACTCAGGCTTCAGCAGTAGCTATTGTCATTGATTTGGTGGGGGTTGCATATATATATTGTGCTTCTCAGCATGGGACTTCTCCAATCTACAACTTGGTAAACAGAACAGAGCCAGCAGTCTAAAGTCCATTCATGCATCAAATGGCCAGGGGGAGGTGTGCCCACCTAAGGGGCTGATCCCAGGAGAGAAGAACATGTTGGTTCAGTTAGTTGGATCTCGGCTGGAGAAGGACTAGGATCTATAGCTGAGGCTGGATCCTGGGGTCTGTGTGTGTGGACTGTTACAGACTGGAGATCCGCGGCCACGTGGGATTGTGTTTTGTTGTTCACCTGTTGGACTCAAGGAACTCCTATAAGGACCATTGCCCTAATTCCCCTGGCATCGGAATACCAGGCGGTGCCCCTGGATCTTTTGTTTTTCTGTTGTGGACTCCTTGCAGATTTGAAGGATTTATATTTATGTTTGCTGCTTATTCTTTGTGGTTCCAATAAAGCCCTTTGGATTGTTCCTTGGCCTGGCGTCCCTCACTGCTCTGTTGCATACCCCATCACAGTGTCTACATATCAGCATGGTGTGTGTCTACATAGCATGGTGTGTGTGTGTGTGTGTGTGTGTGTCTACATATCAGCACGGTGTGTGTGTATGTCTCTACATATCACCATGGTGTGTGTGTGTGTGTGGTTGTGTGTCTACATATCAGCATGGTGTGTGTGTGTGTGTCTACATATCAGCATGGTGTGTGTGTGTGTGTCTACATATCAGCATGGTGTGTGTGTGTGTCTACATATCAGCATGGTGTGTGTGTGTGTGTCTACATATCAGCATGGTGTGTGTGTGTGTGTGTGTGTGTGTGTACGGCGAGTGAAATAAGTATTGAACACGTCACCAATTTTCTCAGTAAATATATTTCTATAGCTGCTATTAACATGGATTTCTCACTAGATGTTATTAACAACCCATCCAATCCAAACAGGCAAAGAAATCAAACTATAGATGTCCATAAATTATGTGTAATAATGAGAAATGACACAGGGAAATGTATTGAACACGTGAAGAAAGAGGTGAAAAAAGTCCTGACACCAGCTGAAATCTATCAGTAATTAGAAAGCAATCCTGCCACTGAGTGACAAATATCAGCCAGTTCATCTGATGGCCGATAAAAAGGTGTCTCATTACCAAGGAGCCACACAAGAAACCTCTCATCATGGGTAAAACCAGTGAGCTGTCTCAAGACCTTCACAATCTTATTGTTGCAAAATATACTGATGGCATTGGAGGAATAATGTTTAAACTACTGAAGGCTCCAGTGGCTGGGACCATAATACTGAAGTGAATAGGACATAATTTCACCATAAACTGAGCACGACCAGGAGCTTTCCTGCAACATTTCACACAGGAGTGAAAATAATTATCCGAAGATTTGTCCAAGAGCCACAGACCAGGTGTGGAGAGCGACAGAAAGACCTGGGGTCAGCAGACACAAATGTTTCACAGAAAACAATGAATACTGCACTCCCCCTCCATGGCTTATGTGCACGCTCCTGTATGCACGCTCCTGTATGCACGCTCACCATGGAAGACTCCATTGCTGAACACAAAGCAGGTTCAAAAGCATTTAGAATTTGCTCCACAAAATACTGGAGAATGTAGTTCAAACCTGAACTCTTTGGAAGCCATAATACACTCGATGTTTGAAGGCCAAAAGACAAGTCGCCTCAAAAACACCAACAACAGTGAAGTGTGGAGGAGGGAACATCATGGAGTTCCATGGCTTTTCAGCAGACAGCGCTGGCTAACCTCATATCATAGAAGAAAGGATGAATGGACCAAAATCCACCTGAGCAATGCAGGTGACTAGTGTCTCCATACAGGATGTGAGGAGTGTGTGCGGAAGAATGGACCAAAATCCACCTGAGCAATGCAGGCGACTAGTGTCTCCATACAGGATGTGAGGAGTGTGTGCGGAAGAATGGCCAAAATCCACCTGAGCAATGCAGGCGACTAGTGTCTCCATACAGGATGTGAGGAGTGTGTGCGGAAGAATGGGCAAAAATCCACCTGAGCAATGCAGGTGACTAGTGTCTCCATACAGGATGTGAGGAGTGTGTGCGGAAGAATGGGCCAAAATCCACCTGAGCAATGCAGGAACTAGTGTCTCCATACAGGATGTGAGGAGTGTGTGCGGAAGAATGGACCAAAATCCACCTGAGCAATGCAGGCGACTAGTGTCTCCATACAGGATGTGAGGAGTGTGTGCGGAAGAATGGACCAAAATCCACCTGAGCAATGCAGGGACTAGTGTCTCCATACAGGATGTGAGGAGTGTGTGCGGAAGAATGGGCCAAAATCCACCTGAGCAATGCAGGAACTAGTGTCTCCATACAGGATGTGAGGAGTGTGTGCGGAAGAATGGGCCAAAATCCACCTGAGCAATGCAGGCGACTAGTGTCTCCATACAGGATGGGAGGAGTGTGTGCGGAAAAATGGGCCAAAATCCACCTGAGCAATGCAGGCGACTAGTGTCTCCATACAGGATGTGAGGAGTGTGTGCGGAAGAATGGACCAAAATCCACCTGAGCAATGCAGGTGACTAGTGTCTCCATACAGGATGTGAGGAGTGTGTGCGGAAGAATGGACCAAAATCCACCTGAGCAATGCAGGCGACTAGTGTCTCCATACAGGATGTGAGGAGTGTGTGCAGAAGAATGGGCCAAAATCCACCTGAGCAATGCAGGCGACTAGCGTCTCCATACAGGATGTGAGGAGTGTGTGCGGAAGAATGGGCCAAAATCCACCTGAGCAATGTAGGTGACCAGTGTCTCCATACAGGATGTGAGGAGTGTGTGCGGAAGAATGGCCAAAATCCACCTGAGCAATGCAGGCGACTAGTGTCTCCATACAGGATGTGAGGAGTGTGTGCGGAAGAATGGACCAAATCCACCTGAGCAATGCAGGCGACTAGTGTCTCCATACAGGATGAGAGGAGTGTGTGCAGAAGAATGGACCAAAATCCACCTGAGCAATGCAGACGACTAGTGTCTCCATACAGGATGTGAGGAGTGTGTGCGGAAGAATGGGCCAAAATCCACCTGTGCAATGCAGGTGACTAGTGTCTCCATACAGGATGTGAGGAGTGTGTGCGGAAGAATGGGCCAAAATCCACCTGAGCAATGCAGGTGACTAGTGTCTCCATACAGGATGTGAGGAGTGTGTGCGGAAGAATGGGCCAAAATCCACCTGAGCAATGCAGGCGACTAGTGTCTCCATACAGGATGTGAGGAGTGTGTGCGGAAGAATGGACCAAAATCCACCTGAGTAATGCAGGCGACTAGTGTCTCCATACAGGATGTGAGGAGTGTGTGCGGAAGAATGGGCCAAAATCCACCTGTGCAATGCAGGTGACTAGTGTCTCCATACAGGATGTGAGGAGTGTGTGCGGAAGAATGGGCCAAAATCCACCTGAGCAATGCAGGCGACTAGTGTCTCCATACAGGATGTGAGGAGTGTGTGCGGAAGAATGGACCAAAATGCACCTGAGTAATGCAGGCGACTAGTGTCTCCATACAGGATGTGAGGAGTGTGTGCGGAAGAATGGACCAAAATCCACCTGAGCAATGCAGGCGACTAGTGTCTCCATACAGGATGTGAGGAGTGTGTGTGCGGAAGAATGGGCCAAAATCCACCTGAGCAATGTAGGTGACCAGTGTCTCCATACAGGATGTGAGGAGTGTGTGCGGAAGAATGGGCCAAAATCCACCTGAGCAATGCAGGCGACTAGTGTCTCCATACAGGATCTGAGGAGTGTGTGTGGAAGAATGGGCCAAAATCCACCTGAGCAATGCAGGCGACTAGTGTCTCCATACAGGATGTGAGGAGTGTGTGCGGAAGAATGGGCCAAAATCCACCTGAGCAATGCAGGTGAGTAGTGTCTCCATACAGGATGTGAGAAGTGTGTGCGGAAGAATGGACCAAAATCCACCTGAGCAATGCAGGCGACTAGTGTCTCCATACAGGATGTGAGGAGTGTGTGCAGAAGAATGGGCCAAAATCCACCTGAGCAATGCAGGCGACTAGTGTCTCCATACAGGATGTGAGGAGTGTGTGCGGAAGAATGGCCAAAATCCACCTGCGCAATGCAGGTGACTAGTGTCTCCATACAGGATGTGAGGAGTGTGTGCGGAAGAATGGGCCAAAATCCACCTGAGCAATGCAGGTGACTAGTGTCTCCATACAGGATGTGAGGAGTGTGTGCGGAAGAATGGGCCAAAATCCACCTGAGCAATGCAGGTGACTAGTGTCTCCATACAGGATGTGAGGAGTGTGTGCGGAAGAATGGACCAAAATCCACCTGAGCAATGCAGGCGACTAGTGTCTCCATACAGGATGTGAGGAGTGTGTGCGGAAGAATGGGCCAAAATCCACCTGAGCAACGCAGGTGACTAGTGTCTCCATAGAGGATGTGAGGAGTGTGTGCGGAAGAATGGCCAAAATCCACCTGAGCAATGCAGGTGACTAGTGTCTCCATACAGGATGTGAGGAGTGTGTGCGGAAGAGTGTGCCAAATCCACCTGAGCAATGCAGGCGACCAGTGTCTCCATACAGGATGTGAAGAGTGTGTGCGGAAGAATGGGCCAAAATCCACCTGAGCAATGCAGGTGACTAGTGTCTCCATACAGGATGTGAGGAGTGTGTGCGGAAGAATGGACCAAAATCCACCTGAGCAATGCAGGTGACTAGTGTCTCCATACAGGATGTGAGGAGTGTGTGCGGAAGAATGGGCCAAAATCCACCTGAGCAATGCAGGTGACTAGTGTCTCCCTACAGGATGTGAGGAGTGTGTGCGGGGGAAGAATGGGCCAAAATCCACCTGAGCAATGCAGGTGACTAGTGTCTCCATACAGGATGTGAGGAGTGTGTGCGGAAGAATGGGCCCAAATCCACCTGAGCAATGCAGGTGACTAGTGTCTCCATACAGGATGTGAGGAGTGTGTGCGGAAGAGTGTGCCAAATCCACCTGAGCAATGCAGGCGACCAGTGTCTCCATACAGGATGTGAAGAGTGTGTGCGGAAGAATGGGCCAAAATCCACCTGAGCAATGCAGGTGACTAGTGTCTCCATACAGGATGTGAGGAGTGTGTGCGGAAGAATGGGCCAAAATCCACCTGAGCAATGCAGGTGACTAGTATCTCCATACAGGATGTGAGGAGTGTGTGCGGAAGAATGGACCAAAATCCACCTGAGCAATGCAGGTGACTAGTGTCTCCATACAGGATGTGAGGAGTGTGTGCGGAAGAATGGGCCAAAATCCACCTGAGCAATGCAGGCGACTAGTGTCTCCATACAGGATGTGAGGAGTGTGTGCAGAAGAATGGACCAAAATCCACCTGAGCAATGCAGGTGACTAGCGTCTCCATACAGGATCTGAGGAGTGTGTGCAGAAGAATGGGCCAAAATCCACCTGAGCAATGCAGGCGACTAGTGTCTCCATACAGGATGTGAGGAGCGTGTGCGGAAGAATGGGCCAAAATCCACCTGAGCAAGGCAGGTGACTAGTGTCTCCATACAGGATGTGAGGAGTGTGTGTGCGGAAGAATGGACCAAAATCCACCTGAGCAATGCAGGCGACTAGTGTCTCCATACAGGATGTGAGGAGTGTGTGCGGAAGAATGGACCAAAATCCACCTGAGCAATGCAGGTGACTAGTGTCTCCATACAGGATGTGAGGAGTGTGTGCGGAAGAATGGGCCAAAATCCACCTGAGCAATGCAGGCGACTAGTGTCTCCATACAGGATGTGAGGAGTGTGTGCGGAAGAATGGGCCAAAATCCACCTGAGCAATGCAGGTGACTAGTGTCTCCATACAGGATGTGAGGAGTGTGCGGAAGAATGGGCCAAATCCACCTGAGCAATGCAGGTGACTAGTGTCTCCATACAGGATGTGAGGAGTGTGTGCGGAAGAATGGGCCAAATCCACCTGAGCAATGCAGGCGACTAGTGTCTCCATACAGGATGTGAGGAGTGTGTGCAGAAGAATGGGCCAAATCCACCTGAGCAATGCAGGCGACTAGTGTCTCCATACAGGATGTGAGGAGTGTGTGCGGGAGAATGGGCCAAAATCCACCTGAGCAATGCAGGTGACTAGTGTCTCCATACAGGATGTGAGGAGTGTGTGCGGAAGAATGGCCAAAATCCACCTGAGCAATGCAGGTGACTAGTGTCTCCATACAGGATGTGAGGAGTGTGTGCGGAAGAATGGGCCAAAATCCACCTGAGCAATGCAGGTGACTAGTGCCTCCATTCAAGATGTGAGGAGTGTGTGCGGAAGAATGGCCAAAATCCACCTGAGCAATGCAGGTGACTAGTGCCTCCATACAGGATGTGAGGAGTGTGTGCGGAAGAATGGGCCAAATCCACCTGAGCAATGCAGGTGACTAGTGTCTCCATACAGGATGTGAGGAGTGTGCGGAAGAATGGGCCAAATCCACCTGAGCAATGCAGGTGACTAGTGTCTCCATACAGGATGTGAGGAGTGTGTGCGGAAGAATGGGCCAAATCCACCTGAGCAATGCAGGCGACTAGTGTCTCCATACAGGATGTGAGGAGTGTGTGCGGAAGAATGGGCCAAAATCCACCTGAGCAATGCAGGCGACTAGTGTCTCCATACAGGATGTGAGGAGTGTGTGCAGAAGAATGGGCCAAAATCCACCTGAACAATGCAGGTGACTAGTGCCTCCATACAGGATGTGAGGAGTGTGTGCGGAAGAATGGGCCAAAATCCACCTGAGCAATGCAGGCGACTAGTGTCTCCATACAGGATGTGAGGAGTGTGTGCAGAAGAATGGTCCAAAATCCACCTGAGCAATGCAGGTGACTAGTGTCTCCATACAGGATGTGAGGAGTGTGTGCAGAAGAATGTGCCAAAATCCACCTGAGCAATGCAGGTGACTAGTGTCTCCATACAGGATGTGAGGAGTGTGTGCGGAAGAATGGGCCAAAATCCACCTGAGCAATGCAGGTGACTAGTGCCTCCATACAGGATGTGAGGAGTGTGTGCGGAAAAATGGCCAAAATCCACCTGAACAATGCAGGCGACTAGTGTCTCCATACAGGATGTGAGGGGGGTGTGCGGAAGAATGGGCCAAAATCCACCTGAGCAATGCAGGTGACTAGTGTCTCCATACAGGATGTGAGGAGTGTGTGCAGAAGAATGGCCAAAATCCACCTGAGCAATGCAGGCGACTAGTGTCTCCATACAGGATGTGAGGAGTGTGTGCGGAAGAATGGCCAAAATCCACCTGAGCAATGCAGGCGACTAGTGTCTCCATACAGGATGTGAGGAGTGTGTGCGGAAGAATGGGCCAAAATCCACCTGAGCAATGCAGGCGACTAGTGTCTCCATACAGGATGTGAGGAGTGTGTGCGGAAGAATGGGGCAAAATCCACCTGAGCAATGCAGGCGACTAGTGTCTCCATACAGGGTGTGAGGAGTGTGTGCAGAAGAATGGGCCAAATCCACCTGAGCAATGCAGGTGACTAGTGTCTCCATACAGGATGTGAGGAGTGTGTGCGGAAGAATGGGCCAAATCCACCTGAGCAATGCAGGCGACTAGTGTCTCCATACAGGATGTGAGGAGTGTGTGCGGGAGAATGGGCCAAAATCCACCTGAGCAATGCAGGTGACTAGTGTCTCCATACAGGATGTGAGGAGTGTGTGCGGAAGAATGGCCAAAATCCACCTGAGCAATGCAGGTGACTAGTGTCTCCATACAGGATGTGAGGAGTGTGTGCGGAAGAATGGCCCAAAATCCACCTGAGCAATGCAGGTGACTAGTGCCTCCATACAGGATGTGAGGAGTGTGTGCGGAAGAATGGCCAAAATCCACCTGAACAATGCAGGCGACTAGTGTCTCCATACAGGATGTGAGGAGTGTGTGCGGAAGAATGGGCCAAAATCCACCTGAGCAATGCAGGCGACTAGTGTCTCCATACAGGATGTGAGGAGTGTGTGCGGAAGAATGGGCCAAAATCCACCTGAGCAATGCAGGTGACTAGTGTCTCCATACAGGATGTGAGGAGTGTGTGCGGAAGAATGGCCAAAATCCACCTGAGCAATGCAGGTGACTAGTGTCTCCATACAGGGTGTGAGGAGTGTGTGCAGAAGAATGGGCCAAATCCACCTGAGCAATGCAGGTGACTAGTGTCTCCATACAGGATGTGAGGAGTGTGTGCGGAAGAATGGGCCAAATCCACCTGAGCAATGCAGGCGACTAGTGTCTCCATACAGGATGTGAGGAGTGTGTGCGGGAGAATGGGCCAAAATCCACCTGAGCAATGCAGGTGACTAGTGTCTCCATACAGGATGTGAGGAGTGTGTGCGGAAGAATGGCCAAAATCCACCTGAGCAATGCAGGTGACTAGTGTCTCCATACAGGATGTGAGGAGTGTGTGCGGAAGAATGGGCCAAAATCCACCTGAGCAATGCAGGTGACTAGTGCCTCCATACAGGATGTGAGGAGTGTGTGCGGAAGAATGGCCAAAATCCACCTGAGCAATGCAGGCGACTAGTGTCTCCATACAGGATGTGAGGAGTGTGTGCGGAAGAATGGGCCAAAATCCACCTGAGCAATGCAGGCGACTAGTGTCTCCATACAGGATGTGAGGAGTGTGTGCGGAAGAATGGGCCAAAATCCACCTGAGCAATGCAGGTGACTAGTGTCTCCATACAGGATGTGAGGAGTGTGTGCGGAAGAATGGCCAAAATCCACCTGAGCAATGCAGGTGACTAGTGTCTCCATACAGGATGTGAGGAGTGTGCGGAAGAATGGGCCAAATCCACCTGAGCAATGCAGGTGACTAGTGTCTCCATACAGGATGTGAGGAGTGTGTGCGGAAGAATGGGCCAAAATCCACCTGAGCAATGCAGGTGACTAGTGTCTCCATACAGGATGTGAGGAGTGTGCGGAAGAATGGGCCAAATCCACCTGAGCAATGCAGGTGACTAGTGTCTCCATACAGGATGTGAGGAGTGTGTGCGGAAGAATGGGCCAAATCCACCTGAGCAATGCAGGCGACTAGTGTCTCCTTACAGGATGTGAGGAGTGTGCGGAAGAATGGGCCAAATCCACCTGAGCAATGCAGGTGACTAGTGTCTCCATACAGGATGTGAGGAGTGTGTGCGGAAGAATGGGCCAAATCCACCTGAGCAATGCAGGCGACTAGTGTCTCCATACAGGATGTGAGGAGTGTGTGCGGAAGAATGTGCCAAAATCCACCTGAGCAATGCAGGTGACTAGTGTCTCCATACAGGATGTGAGGAGTGTGTGCGGAAGAATGGGCCAAAATCCACCTGAGCAATGCAGGCGACTAGTGTCTCCATACAGGGTGTGAGGAGTGTGTGCAGAAGAATGGGCCAAATCCACCTGAGCAATGCAGGTGACTAGTGTCTCCATACAGGATGTGAGGAGTGTGTGCGGGAGAATGGGCCAAAAGCCACCTGAGCAATGCAGGTGACTAGTGTCTCCATACAGGATGTGAGGAGTGTGTGCGGAAGAATGGCCAAAATCCACCTGAGCAATGCAGGTGACTAGTGTCTCCATACAGGATGTGAGGAGTGTGTGCGGAAGAATGGGCCAAAATCCACCTGAGCAATGCAGGTGACTAGTGCCTCCATTCAAGATGTGAGGAGTGTGTGCGGAAGAATGGCCAAAATCCACCTGAACAATGCAGGTGACTAGTGCCTCCATACAGGATGTGAGGAGTGTGTGCGGAAGAATGGGCCAAAATCCACCTGAGCAATGCAGGTGACTAGTGCCTCCATACAGGATGTGAGGAGTGTGTGCGGAAGAATGGCCAAAATCCACCTGAACAATGCAGGCGACTAGTGTCTCCATACAGGATGTGAGGGGGGTGTGCGGAAGAATGGGCCAAAATCCACCTGAGCAATGCAGGTGACTAGTTTTTCCATACAGGATGTGAGGAGTGTGTGCAGAAGAATGGCCAAAATCCACCTGAGCAATGCAGGCGACTAGTGTCTCCATACAGGATGTGAGGAGTGTGTGCGGAAGAATGGCCAAAATCCACCTGAGCAATGCAGGCGACTAGTGTCTCCATACAGGTTGTGAGGAGTGTGTGCGGAAGAATGGGCCAAAATCCACCTGAGCAATGCAGGCGACTAGTGTCTCCATACAGGATGTGAGGAGTGTGTGCGGAAGAATGGGCCAAATCCACCTGAGCAATGCAGGCGACTAGTGTCTCCATACAGGATGTGAGGAGTGTGTGCGGAAGAATGGGCCAAAATCCACCTGAGCAATGCAGGTGACTAGTGTCTCCATACAGGATGTGAGGAGTGTGTGCGGAAGAATGGCCAAAATCCACCTGAGCAATGCAGGCGACTAGTGTCTCCATACAGGATGTGAGGAGTGTGTGCGGAAGAATGGGCCAAAATCCACCTGAGCAATGCAGGTGACTAGTGTCTCCATACAGGATGTGAGGAGTGTGTGCGGAAGAATGGCCAAAATCCATCTGAGCAATGCAGGCGACTAGTGTCTCCATACAGGATGTGAGGAGTGTGTGCGGAAGAATGGGCCAAAATCCACCTGAGCAATGCAGGTGACTAGTGCCTCCATTCAAGATGTGAGGAGTGTGTGCGGAAGAATGGCCAAAATCCACCTGAACAATGCAGGTGACCAGTGTCTCCATACAGGATGTGAGGAGTGTGTGCGGAAGAATGGCCAAAATCCACCTGAACAATGCAGGCGACTAGTGTCTCCATACAGGATGTGAGGGGGGTGTGCGGAAGAATGGACCAAAATCCACCTGAGCAATGCAGGTGACTAGTGTCTCCATACAGGATGTGAGGGGGGTGTGCGGAAGAATGGGCCAAAATCCACCTGAACAATGCAGGTGACTAGTGCCTCCATACAGGATGTGAGGAGTGTGTGCGGAAGAATGGCCAAAATCCACCTGAACAATGCAGGCGACTAGTGTCTCCATACAGGATGTGAGGGGGGTGTGCGGAAGAATGGGCCAAAATCCACCTGAGCAATGCAGGTGACTAGTGTCTCCATACAGGATGTGAGGAGTGTGTGCAGAAGAATGGCCAAAATCCACCTGAGCAATGCAGGCGACTAGTGTCTCCATACAGGATGTGAGGAGTGTGTGCGGAAGAATGGCCAAAATCTACCTGAGCAATGCAGGCGACTAGTGTCTCCATACAGGTTGTGAGGAGTGTGTGCGGAAGAATGGGCCAAAATCCACCTGAGCAATGCAGGCGACTAGTGTCTCCATACAGGATGTGAGGAGTGTGTGCGGAAGAATGGGCCAAAATCCACCTGAGCAATGCAGGCGACTAGTGTCTCCATACAGGATGTGAGGAGTGTGTGCGGAAGAATGGCCAAAATTCACCTGAACAATGCAGGCGACTAGTGTCTCCATGCAGGATGTGAGGTGTGTGTGTGGAAGAATGGGCCAAAATCCACCTGAGCAATGCAGGCGACTAGTGTCTCCATACAGGATGTGAGGAGTGTGTGCGGAAGAATGGGCCAAAATCCACCTGAGCAATGCAGGCGACTAGTGTCTCCATACAGGATGTGAGGAGTGTGTGCGGAAGAATGGGCCAAAATCCACCTGAGCAATGCAGGCGACTAGTGTCTCCATACACGATGTGAGGAGTGTGTGCGGAAGAATGGGCCAAAATCCACCTGAGCAATGCAGGTGACTAGTGTCTCCATACAGGATGTGAGGAGTGTATGTGGAAGAATGGGCCAAAATCCACCTGAGCAATGCAGGTGACTAGTGTCTCCATACAGGATGTGAGGAGTGTGTGCGGAAGAATGGGCCAAAATCCACCTGAGTAATGCAGGTGACTAGTGTCTCCATACAGGATGTGAGGAGTGTGTGCGGAAGAATGGGCCAAAATCCACCTGAGCAATGCAGGTGACTAGTGTCTCCATACAGGATGTGAGGAGTGTGTGCGGAAGAATGGACCAAAATCCACCTGAGCAATGCAGGGACTAGTGTCTCCATACAGGATGTGAGGAGTGTGTGCGGAAGAATGGGCCAAAATCCACCTGAGCAATGCAGGTGATTAATGTCTCCATACAGGATGTGAGGGGTGTGTGCAGAAGAATGGGCCAGCATCCACCTGAGCAATGCAGGTGACCAGTGTCTCCATACAGGATGTGAGGAGTGTGTGCGGAAGAATGGGCCAAAATCCACCTGAGCAATGCAGGTGACTAGTGTCTCCATACAGGGTGTGAGGAGTGTGTGCGGAAGAATGGCCAAAATCCACCTGAGCAATGCAGGTGATTAATGTCTCCATACAGGATGTGAGGAGTGTGTGCAGAAGAATGGGCCAAAATCCACCTGAGCAATGCAGGTGACTAGTGTCTCCATACATGATGTGAGGAGTGTGTGCGGAAGAATGGGCCAAATCCACCTGAGGAATGCAGATGACTAGTGTCACCATACAGGATGTGAGGAGTGTGTGCAGAAGAATGGCCAAAATCCACCTGAGCAATGCAGGTGACCAGTGTCTCCATACAGGATGTGAGGAGTGTGTGTGGAAGAATGGGCCAAAATCCACCTGAGCAATGCAGGCGACTAGTGTCTCCATACAGGATGTGAGGAGTGTGTGCAGAAGAATGGGCCAAATCCACCTGAGCAATGCAGGCGACTAGTGTCTCCATACAGGATGTGAGGAGTGTGTGCAGAAGAATGGGCCAAAATCCACCTGAGCAATGCAGGTGACCAGTGTCTCCATACAGGATGTGAGGAGTGTGTGTGGAAGAATGGGCCAAAATCCACCTGAGCAATGCAGGCGACTAGTGTCTCTATACAGGATGTGAGGAGTGTGTGCTGAAGAATGGGCCAAAATCCACCTGAGCAATGCAGGTGACTAGTTTCTCCATACAGGATGTGAGGAGTGTGTGTGGAAGAATGGGCCAAAATCCACCTGAGCAATGCAGGCGACTAGTGTCTCCATACAGTATGTGAGGAGTGTGTGTGGAAGAATGGGCCAAAATCCACCTGAGCAATGCAGGCGACTAGTGTCTCCATACAGGATGTGAGGAGTGTGTGCTGAAGAATGGGCCAAAATCCACCTGAGCAATGCAGGTGACTAGTTTCTCCATACAGGATGTGAGGAGTGTGTGCGGAAGAATGGACCAAAATCCACCTGAGCAATGCAGGCGACTAGTGTCTCCATACAGGATGTGAGGAGTGTGTGCGGAAGAATGGGCCAAAATCCACCTGAGCAATGCAGGCGACTAGTGTCTCCATACAGGGTGTGAGGAGTGTGTGCAGAAGAATGGGCCAAAATCCACCTGAGCAATGCAGGTGACTAGTGCCTCCATTCAAGATGTGAGGAGTGTGTGCTGAAGAATGGGCCAAAATTCACCTGAGCAATGCAGGTGACCAGTGTCTCCATACAGGATGTGAGGAGTGTGTGCGGAAGAATGGGCCAAAATCCACCTGAGCAATGCAGGTGACTAGTGCCTCCATTCAAGATGTGAGGAGTGTGTGCTGAAGAATGGGCCAAAATCCACCTGAGCAATGCAGGTGACCAGTGTCTCCATACAGGATGTGAGGAGTGTGTGCGGAAGAATGGGCCAAAATCCACCTGAGCAATGCAGGCGACTAGTGTCTCCATACACGATGTGAGGAGTGTGTGCGGAAGAATGGGCCAAAATCCACCTGAGCAATGCAGGTGACTAGTGTCTCCATACAGGATGTGAGGAGTGTATGTGGAAGAATGGGCCAAAATCCACCTGAGCAATGCAGGTGACTAGTGTCTCCATACAGGATGTGAGGAGTGTGTGCGGAAGAATGGGCCAAAATCCACCTGAGTAATGCAGGTGACTAGTGTCTCCATACAGGATGTGAGGAGTGTGTGCAGAAGAACGGGCCAAATCCACCTGAGCAATGCAGGTGACTAGTGTCTCCATACAGGATGTGACGAGTGTGTGCAGAAGAATGGACCAAATCCACCTGAGCAATGCAGGCGACTAGTGTCTCCATACAGAATGTGAGGAGTGTGTGCGGAAGAATGGGCCAAAATCCACCTGAGCAATGCAGGTGACTAGTGTCTCCATACAGGATGTGAGGAGTGTGTGCGGAAGAATGGACCAAAATCCACCTGAGCAATGCAGGTGACTAGTGTCTCCATACAGGATGTGAGGAGTGTGTGCGGAAGAATGGGCCAAAATCCACCTGAGCAATGCAGGCGACTAGTGTCTCCATACAGGATGTGAGGAGTGCGTGCGGAGGAATGGGCCAAAATCCACCTGAGCAATGCAGGTGACTAGTGTCTCCATACAGGGTGTGAGGAGTGTGTGCGGAAGAATGGACCAAAATCCACCTGAGCAATGCAGGTGACTAGTGTCTCCATACAGGATGTGAGGAGTGTGTGCAGAAGAATGGGCCAAAATCCACCTGAGCAATGCAGGGACTAGTGTCTCCATACAGGATGTGAGGAGTGTATGTGGAAGAATGGGCCAAAATCCACCTGAGCAATGCAGGTGACTAGTGTCTCCATACAGGATGTGAGGAGTGTGTGCGGAAGAATGGGCCAAAATCCACCTGAGTAATGCAGGTGACTAGTGTCTCCATACAGGATGTGAGGAGTGTGTGTGCGGAAGAATGGACCAAAATCCACCTGAGCAATGCAGGCGACTAGTGTTTCCATACAGGATGTGAGGAGTGTGTGCGGAAGAATGGGCCAAAATCCACCTGAGCAATGCAGGCGACTAGTGTCTCCATACAGGATGTGAGGAGTGTGTGCGGAAGAATGGGCCAAAATCCACCTGAGCAATGCAGGTGACTAGTGTCTCCATACAGGATGTGAGGAGTGTGTGCGGAAGAATGGACCAAAATCCACCTGAGCAATGCAGGTGACTAGTGTCTCCATACAGGATGTGAGGAGTGTGTGCAGAAGAATGGGCCAAAATCCACCTGAGCAATGCAGGGACTAGTGTCTCCATACAGGATTTGAGGAGTGTATGTGGAAGAATGGGCCAAAATCCACCTGAGCAATGCAGGTGACTAGTGTCTCCATACAGGATGTGAGGAGTGTGTGCGGAAGAATGGGCCAAAATCCACCTGAGTAATGCAGGTGACTAGTGTCTCCATACAGGATGTGAGGAGTGTGTGTGCGGAAGAATGGACCAAAATCCACCTGAGCAATGCAGGCGACAAGTGTCTCCATACAGGATGTGAGGGGTGTGTGCAGAAGAATGGGCCAGCATCCACCTGAGCAATGCAGGTGACCAGTGTCTCCATACAGGATGTGAGGAGTGTGTGCGGAAGAATGGGCCAAAATCCACCTGAGCAATGCAGGTGACTAGTGTCTCCATACAGGGTGTGAGGAGTGTGTGCGGAAGAATGGCCAAAATCTACCTGAGCAATGCAGGTGACTAGTGTCTCCATACAGGATGTGAGGAGTGTGTGCGGAAGAATGGCCAAAATCCACCTGAGCAATGCAGGTGATTAATGTCTCCATACAGGATGTGAGGAGTGTGTGCAGAAGAATGGGCCAAAATCCACCTGAGCAATGCAGGTGACTAGTGTCTCCATACAGGATGTGAGGAGTGTGTGCGGAAGAATGGCCAAAATCCACCTGAGCAATGCAGGTGATTAATGTCTCCATACAGGATGTGAGGAGTGTGTGCAGAAGAATGGGCCAAAATCCACCTGAGCAATGCAGGTGACTAGTGTCTCCATACATGATGTGAGGAGTGTGTGCGGAAGAATGGGCCAAATCCACCTGAGGAATGCAGATGACTAGTGTCACCATACAGGATGTGAGGAGTGTGTGCGGAAGAATGGACCAAAATCCACCTGAGCAATGCAGGTGACTAGTGTCTCCATACAGGATGTAAGGAGTGTGTGCGGAAGAATGGGCCAAAATCCACCTGAGCAATGCAGGTGACCAGTGTCTCCATACAGGATGTGAGGAGTGTGTGTGGAAGAATGGGCCAAAATCCACCTGAGCAATGCAGGTGACTAGTGTCTCCATACAGGATGTGAGGAGTGTGTGCGGAAGAATGGGCCAAAATCCACCTGAGCAATGCAGGGACTAGTGTCTCCATACAGGATGTGAGGAGTGTGTGTGGAAGAATGGGCCAAAATCCACCTGAGCAATGCAGGTGACTAGTGTCTCCATACAGGAGGTGAGGAGTGTGTGTGGAAGAATGGACCAAAATCCACCTGAGCAATGCAGGCGACTAGTGTCTCCATACAGGATGTGAGGAGTGTGTGCGGAAGAATGGGCCAAAATCCACCTGAGCAATGCAGGCGACTAGTGTCTCCATACAGGATGTGAGGAGTGTGTGCGGAAGAATGGGCCAAAATCCACCTGAGCAATGCAGGGACTAGTGTCTCCATACAGGATGTGAGGTGTGTATGCGGAAGAATGGGCCAAAATCCACCTGAGCAATGCAGGTGACTAGTGTCTCCATACAGGATGTGAGGAGTGTGTGTGGAAGAATGGGCCAAAATCCACCTGAGCAATGCAGGTGACTAGTGTCTCCATACAGGATGTGAGGAGTGTGTGTGGAAGAATGGGTCAAAATCCACCTGAGCAATGCAGGCGACTAGTGTCTCCATACAGGATGTGAGGAGTGTGTGCGGAAGAATGGGCCAAAATCCACCTGAGCAATGCAGGCGACTAGTGTCTCCATACAGGATGTGAGGAGTGTGTGCGGAAGAATGGGCCAAAATCCCACCTAAGCAATGCAAATGACTAGGGTCTCCATACAGGATGTGAGGAGTGTGTGCGGAAGAATGGACCAAAATCCACCTGAGCAATGCAGGCGACTAGTGTCTCCATACAGGATGTGAGGAGTGTGTGTGGAAGAATGGGCCAAAATCCACCTGAGCAATGCAGGTGACTAGTATCTCCATACAGGATGTGAGGAGTGTGCGGAAGAATGGGCCAAAATCCACCTGAGCAATGCAGGCGACTAGTGTCTCCATACAGGATGTGAGGAGTGTGTGCGGAAGAATGGGCCAAAATCCACCTGAGCAATGCAGGGGACTAGTGTCTCCATACAGGATGTGAGGAGTGTGTGCGGAAGAATGGGCCAAAATCCACCTGAGCAATGCAGGCGACTAGTGTCTCCATACAGGATGTGAGGAGAGTGTGCGGAAGAATGGGGCAAAATCCACCTGAGCAATGCAGGCGACTAGTGTCTCCATACAGGATGTGAGGAGTGTGTGCGGAAGAATGGGCCAAAATCCCACCTAAGCAATGCAAATGACTAGGGTCTCCATACAGGATGTGAGGAGTGTGTGCGGAAGAATGGACCAAAATCCACCTGAGCAATGCAGGCGACTAGTGTCTCCATACAGGATGTGAGGAGTGTGTGCGGAAGAATGGGCCAAAATCCACCTGAGCAATGCAGGCGACTAGTGTCTCCATACAGGATGTGAGGAGTGTGTGCGGAAGAATGGGCCAAAATCCACCTGAGCAATGCAGGGACTAGTGTCTCCATACAGGATGTGAGGTGTGTATGCGGAAGAATGGGCCAAAATCCACCTGAGCAATGCAGGTGACTAGTGTCTCCATACAGGATGTGAGGAGTGTGTGTGGAAGAATGGGCCAAAATCCACCTGAGCAATGCAGGCGACTAGTGTCTCCATACAGGATGTGAGGAGTGTGTGTGGAAGAATGGGTCAAAATCCACCTGAGCAATGCAGGCGACTAGTGTCTCCATACAGGATGTGAGGAGTGTGTGCGGAAGAATGGGCCAAAATCCACCTGAGCAATGCAGGCGACTAGTGTCTCCATACAGGATGTGAGGAGTGTGTGCGGAAGAATGGGCCAAAATCCACCTGAGCAATGCAGGTGACTAGTGTCTCCATACAGGATGTGAGGAGTGTGTGCAGAAGAATGGACCAAAATCCACCTGAGTAATGCAGATGAATAGTGTCTCCATACAGGGTGTGAGGAGTGTGTGCGGAAGAATGGGCCAAAATCCACCTGAGCAATGCAGGCGACTAGTGTCTCCATACAGGATGTGAGGAGTGTGTGTGGAAGAATGGGCCAAAATCCACCTGAGCAATGCAGGGACTAGTGTCTCCATACAGGATGTGAGGTGTGTATGCGGAAGAATGGGCCAAAATCCACCTGAGCAATGCAGGTGACTAGTATCTCCATACAGGATGTGAGGAGTGTGCGGAAGAATGGGCCAAAATCCACCTGAGCAATGCAGGCGACTAGTGTCTCCATACAGGATGTGAGGAGTGTGTGCGGAAGAATGGACCAAAATCCACCTGAGCAATGCAGGCGACTAGTGTCTCCATACAGGATGTGAGGAGCGTGTGCGGAAGAATGGGGCAAAATCCACCTGAGCAATGCAGGCGACTAGTGTCTCCATACAGGATGTGAGGAGTGTGTGCGGAAGAATGGGCCAAAATCCACCTGAGCAATGCAGGTGACTAGTGTCTCCATAAAGGATGTGAGGAGTGTGTGCGGAAGAATGGGCCAAAATCCCACCTAAGCAATGCAAATGACTAGGGTCTCCATACAGGATGTGAGGAGTGTGTGCGGAAGAATGGACCAAAATCCACCTGAGCAATGCAGGTGACTAGTGTCTCCATACAGGATGTGAGGAGTGTGTGCGGAAGAATGGGCCAAAATCCACCTGAGCAATGCAGGCGACTAGTGTCTCCATACAGGATGTGAGGAGTGTGTGCGGAAGAATGGGCCAAAATCCATCTGAGCAATGCAGGGACTAGTGTCTCCATACAGGATGTGAGGAGTGTGTGCGGAAGAATGGGCCAAAATCCATCTGAGCAATGCAGGGACTAGTGTCTCCATACAGGATGTGAGGAGTGTGTGCGGAAGAATGGGCCAAAATCCACCTGAGCAATGCAGGTGACTAGTGTCTCCATACAGGATGTGAGGAGTGTGTGTGGAAGAATGGGCCAAAATCCACCTGAGCAATGCAGGCGACTAGTGTCTCCATACAGGATGTGAGGAGTGTGTGTGGAAGAATGGGTCAAAATCCACCTGAGCAATGCAGGCGACAAGTGTCTCCATACAGGATGTGAGGAGTGTGTGCGGAAGAATGGGCCAAAATCCACCTGAGCAATGCAGGCGACTAGTGTCTCCATACAGGATGTGAGGAGTGTGTGCGGAAGAATGGGCCAAAATCCACCTGAGCAATGCAGGTGACTAGTGTCTCCATACAGGATGTGAGGAGTGTGTGCAGAAGAATGGACCAAAATCCACCTGAGTAATGCAGATGAATAGTGTCTCCATACAGGGTGTGAGGAGTGTGTGTGCGGAAGAATGGGCCAAAATCCACCTGAGCAATGCAGGCGACTAGTGTCTCCATACAGGATGTGAGGAGTGTGTGTGGAAGAATGGGCCAAAATCCACCTGAGCAATGCAGGGACTAGTGTCTCCATACAGGATGTGAGGTGTGTATGCGGAAGAATGGGCCAAAATCCACCTGAGCAATGCAGGCGACTAGTGTCTCCATACAGGATGTGAGGAGTGTGTGCGGAAGAATGGGCCAAAATCCACCTGAGCAATGCAGGCGACTAGTGTCTCCATACAGGATGTGAGGAGTGTGTGCAGAAGAATGGACCAAAATCCACCTGAGCAATGCAGGCGACTAGTGTCTCCATACAGGATGTGAGGAGTGTGTGCGGAAGAATGGGCCAAAATCCACCTGAGCAATGCAGGTGACTATCGTCTCCATACAGGATGTGAGGAGTGTGTGCGGAAGAATGGTCCAAAATCCACCTGAGCAATGCAGGGACTAGTGTCTCCATACAGGATGTGAGGAGTGTGTGCAGAATAATGGACCAAAATCCACCTGAGCAATGCAGGCGACTAGTGTCTCCATACAGGAGGTGAGGAGTGTGTGCGGAAGAATGGACCAAAATCCACCTGAGCAATGCAGGGACTAGTGTCTCCATACAGGAGGTGAGGAGTGTTTGCGGAAGAATGGGCCAAAATCCACCTGAGCAATGCAGGGACTAGTGTCTCCATACAGGAGGTGAGGAGTGTGTGCGGAAGAATGGGCCAAAATCCACCTGAGCAATGCAGGGACTAGTGTCTCCATACAGGATGTGAGGAGTGTGTGCGGAAGAATGGACCAAAATCCACCTGAGCAATGCAGGCGACTAGTGTCTCCATACAGGATGTGAGGAATGTGTGCGGAAGAATGGGACAAAATCCATCTGAGCAATGCAGGGACTAGTGTCTCCATACAGGATGTGAGGAGTGTGTGCGGAAGAATGGACCAAAATCCACCTGAGCAATGCAGGCGACTAGTGTCTCCATACAGGATATGAGGAGTGTGTGCGGAAGAATGGGCCAAAATCCATCTGAGCAATGCAGGTGACCAGTGTCTCCATACAGGATGTGAGGAGTGTGTGCGGAAGAATGGGCCAAAATCCACCTGAGCAATGCAGGGACTAGTGTCTCCATACAGGATGTGAGGAGTGTGTGCGGAAGAATGGACCAAAATCCACCTGACCAATGCATGCGACTAGTGTCTCCATACAGGATATGAGGAGTGTGTGCGGAAGAATGGGCCAAAATCCACCTGAGCAATGCAGGTGACTAGTGTCTCCATACAGGATGTGAGGAGTGTGTGTGCGGAAGAATGGGCCAAAATCCACCTGAGCAATGCAGGCGACTAGTGTCTCCATACAGGAGGTGAGGAGTGTGTGCGGAAGAATGGACCAAAATCCACCTGAGCAATGCAGGGACTAGTGTCTCCATACAGGATGTGAGGAGTGTGTGCGGAAGAATGGCCAAAATCAACCTGAGCAATGCAGGGACTAGTGTCTCCATACAGGATGTGAGGAGTGTGTGCGGAAGAATGGGCCAAAATCCACCTGAGCAATGCAGGCGACTAGTGTCTCCATACAGGATGTGAGGAGTGTGTGCGGAAGAATGGGCCAAAATCCACCTGAGCAATGCAGGTGACGAGTGTCTCCATACAGGATGTGAGGAGTGTGTGTGGAAGAATGGGCCAAAATCCACCTGAGCAATGCAGGCGACTAGTGTCTCCATACAGGATGTGAGGAGCGTGTGCGGAAGAATGGGGCAAAATCCACCTGAGCAATGCAGGTGACTAGTGTCTCCATACAGGATGTGAGGAGTGTGTGTGCGGAAGAATGGGCCAAAATCCCACCTAAGCAATGCAAATGACTAGGGTCTCCATACAGGATGTGAGGAGTGTGTGCGGAAGAATGGGCCAAAATCCACCTGAGCAATGCAGGCGACTAGTGTCTCCATACAGGATGTGAGGAGTGTGTGCAGAAGAATGGACCAAAATCCACCTGAGTAATGCAGATGAATAGTGTCTCCATACAGGATGTGAGGAGTGTGTGTGCGGAAGAATGGGCCAAAATCCACCTGAGCAATGCAGGCGACTAGTGTCTCCATACAGGATGTGAGGAGTGTGTGCGGAAGAATGGACCAAAATCCACCTGAGTAATGCAGGTGACTTGTGTCTCCATACAGGATGTGAGGAGTGTGTGCGGAAGAATGGGCCAAAATCCACCTGAGCAATGCAGGCGACTAGTGTCTCCATACAGGATGTGAGGAGTGTGTGCAGAAGAATGGGCCAAAATCCACCTGAGCAATGCAGGTGACTAGTGTCTCCATACAGGATGTGAGGAGTGTGTGCAGAAGAATGGGCCAAAATCCACCTGAGCAATGCAGGTGACTAGTGTCTCCATACAGGATGTGAGGAGTGTGTGCGGAAGAATGGACCAAAATCCACCTGAGCAATGCAGGCGACTAGTGTCTCCATACAGGATGTGAGGAGTGTGTGTGCGGAAGAATGGGCCAAAATCCACCTGAGCAATGCAGGCGACTAGTGTCTCCATACAGGATGTGAGGAGTGTGTGCGGAAGAATGGACCAAAATCCACCTGAGCAATGCAGGCGACTAGTGTCTCCATACAGGATGTGAGGAGTGTGTGCGGAAGAATGGGCCAAAATCCACCTGAGCAATGCAGGTGACTAGTGTCTCCATACAAGATGTGAGGAGTGTGTGTGCAGAAGAATGGGCCAAAATCCACCTGAGCAAAGCAGGTGACTAGTGTCTCCATACAGGATGTGAGGAGTGTGTGCAGAAGAATGGACCAAAATCCACCTGAGCAATGCAGGTGACTAGTGTCTCCATACAGGATGTGAGGAGTGTATGCGGAGGAATGGGCCAAAATCCACCTGAGCAATGCAGGCGACTAGTGTCTCCATACAGGATGTGAGGAGTGTGTGCGGAAGAATGGGCCATAATCCACCTGAGCAATGCAGGTGACTAGTGTCTCCATACAGGATGTGAGGAGTGTGTGCGGAAGAATGGGCCAAAATCCACCTGAGCAATGCAGGCGACTAGTGTCTCCATACAGGATGTGAGGAGTGTGTGCTGAAGAATGGGCCAAAATCCACCTGAGCGATGCAGGGGACTAGTGTCTCCATACAGGATGTGAGGAGTGTGTGCTGAAGAATGGGCCAAAATCCACCTGAGCGATGCAGGTGATTAGTGTCTCCATACAGGATGTGAGGAGTGTGTGCAGAAGAATGGGCCAAAATCCACCTGAGCAATGCAGGCGACTAGTGTCTCCATACAGGATGTGAGGAATGTGTGCGGAAGAATGGACCAAATCCACCTGAGCAATGCAGGTGACTAGTGTCTCCATACAGGATGTGAGGTGTGTGTATGCGGAGGAATGGGCCAAAATCCACCTGAGCAATGCAGGCGACTAGTGTCTCCATACAGGATGTGAGGAGTGTGTGCGGAAGAATGGGCCATAATCCACCTGAGCAATGCAGGTGACTAGTGTCTCCATACAGGATGTGAGGAGTGTGTGCGGAAGAATGGGCCAAAATCCACCTGAGCAATGCAGGCGACTAGTGTCTCCATACAGGATGTGAGGAGTGTGTGCTGAAGAATGGGCCAAAATCCACCTGAGCGATGCAGGTGATTAGTGTCTCCATACAGGATGTGAGGAGTGTGTGCAGAAGAATGGGCCAAAATCCACCTGAGCAATGCAGGCGACTAGTGTCTCCATACAGGATGTGAGGAATGTGTGCGGAAGAATGGACCAAATCCACCTGAGCAATGCAGGTGACTAGTGTCTCCATACAGGATGTGAGGAGTGTGTGCGGAAGAATGGGCCAAAATCCACCTGAGCAATGCAGGTGACTAGTGTCTCCATACAGGATGTGAGGAGTGTGTGCGGAAGAATGGGCCAAAATCCACCTGAGCAATGCAGGCGACTAGTGTCTCCATACAGGATGTGAGGAGTGTGTGCGGAAGAATGGGCCAAAATCCACCTGAGCAATGCAGGCGACTAGTGTCTCCAAACAGGATGTGAGGAGTGTGTGCAGAAGAATGGACCAAAATCCACCTGAGCAATGCAGGCGACTAGTGTCTCCATACAGGATGTGAGGAGTGTGTTCAGAAGAATGGGCCAAAATCCACCTGAGCAATGCAGGCGACTAGTGTCTCCATACAGGATGTGAGGAGTGTGTGCAGAAGAATGGACCAAAATCCACCTGAGCAATGCAGGCGACTAGTGTCTCCATACAGGATGTGAGGAGTGTGTGCAGAAGAATGGGCCAAAATCCACCTGAGCAATGCAGGTGACTAGTGTCTCCATACAGGATGTGAGGAGTGTGTGCGGAAGAATGAGCCAAAATCCACCTGAGCAATGCAGGTGACCAGTGTCTCCATACAGGATGTGAGGAATGTGTGCGGAAGAATGGACCAAATCCACCTGAGCAATGCAGGTGACTAGTGTCTCCATATAGGATGTGAGGAATGTGTGCGAAAGAATGGACCAAAATCCACCTGAGCAATGCAGGTGACTAGTGTCTCCATACAGGGTATGAGGAGTGTGTGCGAAAGAAAGGACCAAAATCCACCTGAGCAATGCAGGTGACTAGTGTCTCCATACAGGATGTGAGGAGTGTGTGCAGAAGAATGGACCAAAATCCACCTGAGCAATGCAGGCGACTAGTGTCTCCATACAGGATGTGAGGAGTGTGTGCAGAAGAATGGGCCAAAATCCACCTGAGCAATGCAGGTGACTAGTGTCTCCATACAGGATGTGAGGAGTGTGTGCGGAAGAATGGACCAAAATCCACCTGAGCAATGCAGGCGACTAGTGTCTCCATACAGGATGTGAGGAGTGTGTGCAGAAGAATGGGCCAAAGTCCACCTGAGCAATGCAGGTGACTAGTGTCTCCATACAGGATGTGAGGAGTGTGTGCGGAAGAATGGACCAAAATCCACCTGAGCAATGCAGGCGACTAGTGTCTCCATACAGGATGTGAGGAGTGTGTGTGCGGAAGAATGGGCCAAAATCCACCTGAGCAATGCAGGCGACTAGTGTCTCCATACAGGATGTGAGGAGTGTGTGCGGAAGAATGGACCAAAATCCACCTGAGCAATGCAGGCGACTAGTGTCTCCATACAGGATGTGAGGAGTGTGTGCGGAAGAATGGGCCAAAATCCACCTGAGCAATGCAGGTGACTAGTGTCTCCATACAAGATGTGAGGAGTGTGTGTGCAGAAGAATGGGCCAAAATCCACCTGAGCAAAGCAGGTGACTAGTGTCTCCATACAGGATGTGAGGAGTGTGTGCAGAAGAATGGACCAAAATCCACCTGAGCAATGCAGGTGACTAGTGTCTCCATACAGGATGTGAGGAGTGTATGCGGAGGAATGGGCCAAAATCCACCTGAGCAATGCAGGCGACTAGTGTCTCCATACAGGATGTGAGGAGTGTGTGCGGAAGAATGGGCCATAATCCACCTGAGCAATGCAGGTGACTAGTGTCTCCATACAGGATGTGAGGAGTGTGTGCGGAAGAATGGGCCAAAATCCACCTGAGCAATGCAGGCGACTAGTGTCTCCATACAGGATGTGAGGAGTGTGTGCTGAAGAATGGGCCAAAATCCACCTGAGCGATGCAGGGGACTAGTGTCTCCATACAGGATGTGAGGAGTGTGTGCTGAAGAATGGGCCAAAATCCACCTGAGCGATGCAGGTGATTAGTGTCTCCATACAGGATGTGAGGAGTGTGTGCAGAAGAATGGGCCAAAATCCACCTGAGCAATGCAGGCGACTAGTGTCTCCATACAGGATGTGAGGAATGTGTGCGGAAGAATGGACCAAATCCACCTGAGCAATGCAGGTGACTAGTGTCTCCATACAGGATGTGAGGAATGTGTGCGGAAGAATGGGCCAAAATCCACCTGAGCAATGCAGGCGTCTAGTGTCTCCATACAGGATGTGAGGTGTGTGTATGCGGAGGAATGGGCCAAAATCCACCTGAGCAATGCAGGCGACTAGTGTCTCCATACAGGATGTGAGGAGTGTGTGCGGAAGAATGGGCCATAATCCACCTGAGCAATGCAGGTGACTAGTGTCTCCATACAGGATGTGAGGAGTGTGTGCGGAAGAATGGGCCAAAATCCACCTGAGCAATGCAGGCGACTAGTGTCTCCATACAGGATGTGAGGAGTGTGTGCTGAAGAATGGGCCAAAATCCACCTGAGCGATGCAGGTGATTAGTGTCTCCATACAGGATGTGAGGAGTGTGTGCAGAAGAATGGGCCAAAATCCACCTGAGCAATGCAGGCGACTAGTGTCTCCATACAGGATGTGAGGAATGTGTGCGGAAGAATGGACCAAATCCACCTGAGCAATGCAGGTGACTAGTGTCTCCATACAGGATGTGAGGAGTGTGTGCGGAAGAATGGGCCAAAATCCACCTGAGCAATGCAGGTGACTAGTGTCTCCATACAGGATGTGAGGAGTGTGTGCGGAAGAATGGGCCAAAATCCACCTGAGCAATGCAGGCGACTAGTGTCTCCATACAGGATGTGAGGAGTGTGTGCGGAAGAATGGGCCAAAATCCACCTGAGCAATGCAGGCGACTAGTGTCTCCAAACAGGATGTGAGGAGTGTGTGCAGAAGAATGGACCAAAATCCACCTGAGCAATGCAGGCGACTAGTGTCTCCATACAGGATGTGAGGAGTGTGTTCAGAAGAATGGGCCAAAATCCACCTGAGCAATGCAGGCGACTAGTGTCTCCATACAGGATGTGAGGAGTGTGTGCAGAAGAATGGACCAAAATCCACCTGAGCAATGCAGGCGACTAGTGTCTCCATACAGGATGTGAGGAGTGTGTGCAGAAGAATGGACCAAAATCCACCTGAGCAATGCAGGCGACTAGTGTCTCCATACAGGATGTGAGGAGTGTGTGCAGAAGAATGGGCCAAAATCCACCTGAGCAATGCAGGTGACTAGTGTCTCCATACAGGATGTGAGGAGTGTGTGCGGAAGAATGAGCCAAAATCCACCTGAGCAATGCAGGTGACCAGTGTCTCCATACAGGATGTGAGGAATGTGTGCGGAAGAATGGACCAAATCCACCTGAGCAATGCAGGTGACTAGTGTCTCCATATAGGATGTGAGGAATGTGTGCGAAAGAATGGACCAAAATCCACCTGAGCAATGCAGGTGACTAGTGTCTCCATACAGGGTATGAGGAGTGTGTGCGAAAGAAAGGACCAAAATCCACCTGAGCAATGCAGGTGACTAGTGTCTCCATACAGGATGTGAGGAGTGTGTGCGGAAGAATGGACCAAAACCCACCTGAGCAATGCAGGCGACTAGTGTCTCCATACAGGATGTGAGGAGTGTGTGCGGAAGAATGGCCAAAATCCACCTGAGCAATGCAGGCGACTAGTGTCTCCATACAGGATGTGAGGAGTGTGTGCGGAAGAATGGACCAAATCCACCTGAGCAATGCAGGTGACTAGTGTCTCCATACAGGATGTGAGGAATGTGTGCGGAAGAATGGGCCAAAATCCACCTGAGCAATGCAGGCGACTAGTGTCTCCATACAGGATGTGAGGAGTGTGTGCGGAAGAATGGGCCAAAATCCACCTGAGCAATGCAGGCGACTAGTGTCCCCATACAGGATGTGAGGAGTGTGTGCGGAAGAATGGACCAAAACCCACCTAAGCAATGCAGGCGACTAGTGTCTCCATACAGGATGTGAGGAGTGTGTGCAGAAGAATGGGCCAAAATCCACCTGAGCAATGCAGGTGACTAGTGTCTCCATACAGGATGTGAGGAGTGTGTGCAGAAGAATGGGCCAAAATCCACCTGAGCAATGCAGGTGACTAGTGTCTCCATAAAGGATGTGAGGAGTGTGTGTGGAAGAATGGGCCAAAATCCACCTGAGCAATGCAGGTGACTAGTGTCTCCATACAGGATGTGAGGAGTGTGTGCAGAAGAATGGGCCAAAATCCACCTGAGCAATGCAGGCGACTAGTGTCTCCATACAGGATGTGAGGAATGTGTGCGGAAGAATGGACCAAATCCACCTGAGCAATGCAGGTGACTAGTGTCTCCATACAGGATGTGAGGAATGTGTGCGAAAGAATGGACCAAAATCCACCTGAGCAATGCAGGTGACTAGTGTCTCCATACAGGGTATGAGGAGTGTGTGCGAAAGAAAGGACCAAAATCCACCTGAGCAATGCAGGTGACTAGTGTCTCCATACAGGATGTGAGGAGTGTGTGCGGAAGAATGGACCAAAACCCACCTGAGCAATGCAGGTGACTAGTGTCTTCATACAGGATGTGAGGAGTGTGTGCGGAAGAATGGACCAAAACCCACCTGAGCAATGCAGGCGACTAGTGTCTCCATACAGGATGTGAGGAGTGTGTGCGGAAGAATGGCCAAAATCCACCAGAGCAATGCAGGTGACTAGTGTCTCCATACAGGATGTGAGGAGTGTGTGCGGAAGAATGGGCCAAAATCCACCTGAGCAATGCAGGCGACTAGTGTCTCCATACAGGATGTGATGAGTGTGTGCAGAAGAATGGGCCAAAATCCACCTGAGCAATGCAGGTGACTAGTGTCTCCATACAGGATGTGAGGAGTGTGTGCGGAAGAATGGGCCAAAATCCACCTGAGCAATGCAGGCGACTAGTGTCTCCATACAGGATGTGATGAGTGTGTGCGAAAGAAAGGAACAAAATCCACCTGAGCAATGCAGGTGACTAGTGTCTCCATACAGGATGTGAGGAGTGTGTGCGGAAGAATGGACCAAAACCCACCTGAGCAATGCAGGTGACTAGTGTCTTCATACAGGATGTGAGGAGTGTGTGCGGAAGAATGGACCAAAACCCACCTGAGCAATGCAGGCGACTAGTGTCTCCATACAGGATGTGAGGAGTGTGTGCGGAAGAATGGCCAAAATCCACCTGAGCAATGCAGGCGACTAGTGTCTCCATACAGGATGTGAGGAATGTGTGCGAAAGAATGGACCAAAATCCACCTGAGCAATGCAGGTGACTAGTGTCTCCATACAGGGTATGAGGAGTGTGTGCGAAAGAAAGGAACAAAATCCACCTGAGCAATGCAGGTGACTAGTGTCTCCATACAGGATGTGAGGAGTGTGTGCGGAAGAATGGACCAAAACCCACCTGAGCAATGCAGGTGACTAGTGTCTTCATACAGGATGTGAGGAGTGTGTGCGGAAGAATGGACCAAAACCCACCTGAGCAATGCAGGCGACTAGTGTCTCCATACAGGATGTGAGGAGTGTGTGCGGAAGAATGGCCAAAATCCACCTGAGCAATGCAGGCGACTAGTGTCTCCATACAGGATGTGAGGAATGTGTGCGGAAGAATGGACCAAATCCACCTGAGCAATGAAGGTGACTAGTGTCTCCATACAGGATGTGAGGAATGTGTGCGGAAGAATGGGCCAAAATCCACCTGAGCAATGCAGGCGACTAGTGTCTCCATACAGGATGTGAGGAGTGTGTGCGGAAGAATGGGCCAAAATCCACCTGAGCAATGCAGGCGACTAGTGTCTCCATACAGGATGTGAGGAGTGTGTGCGGAAGAATGGACCAAAATCCACCTGAGCAATGCAGGCGACTAGTGTCTCCATACAGGATGTGAGGAGTGTGTGCGGAAGAATGGGCCAAAATCCACCTGAGCAATGCAGGCGACTAGTGTCCCCATACAGGATGTGAGGAGTGTGTGCGGAAGAATGGACCAAAACCCACCTGGGCAATGCAGGCGACTAGTGTCTCCATACAGGATGTGAGGAGTGTGTGCGGAAGAATGGGCCAAAATCCACCTGAGCAATGCAGGTGACTAGTATATCCATACAGGATGTGAGGAGTGTGTGCGGAAGAATGGACCAAAACCCACCTGAGTAATGCAGATGAATAGTGTCTCCATACAGGATGTGAGGAGTGTGTGCGGAAGAATGGGCCAAAATCCACCTGAGTAATGCAGGTGACTAGTGTCTCCATACAGGATGTGAGGAGTGTGTGTGTAAGAATGGGCCAAAATCCACCTGAGCAATGCAGGCGACTAGTGTCTCCATACAGGATGTGAGGAGTGTGTGCAGAAGAATGTGCCAAAATCCACCTGAGCAATGCAGGCGACTAGTGTCTCCATACAGGATGTGAGGAGTGTGTGCGGAAGAATGGGCCAAAATCCACCTGAGCAATGCAGGTGACTAGTGTCTCCATACAGGATGTGAGGAGTGTGTGCGGAAGAATGAGCCAAAATCCACCTGAGCAATGCAGGTGACTAGTGTCTCCATACAGGATGTGAGGAGTGTGTGCGGAAGAATGGGCCAAAATCCACCTGAGCAATGCAGGCGACTAGTGTCTCCATACAGGATGTGAGGAGTGTGTGCGGAAGAATGGACCAAAATCCACCTGAGCAATGCAGGCGACTAGTGTCTCCATACAGGATGTGAGGAGTGTGTGCGGAAGAATGGCCAAAATCCACCTGAGCAATGCAGGAGACTAGTGTCTCCATACAGGATGTGAGGAGTGTGTGCGGAAGAATGGGCCAAAATCCACCTGAGCAATGCAGGAGACTAGTGTCTCCATACAGGATGTGAGGAGTGTGTGCGGAAGAATGGGCCAAAATCCACCTGAGCAATGCAGGAGACTAGTGTCTCCATACAGGGTGTGAGGAGTGTGTGCAGAAGAATGGACCAAAATCCACCTGAGCAATGCAGGCGACTAGTGTCTCCATACAGGATGTGAGGAGTGTGTGCGGAAGAATGGGCCAAAATCTACCTGAGCAATGCAGGCGACTAGTGTCTCCATACAGGATGTGAGGAGTGTGTGCGGAAGAATGGGCCAAATCCACCTGAGCAATGCAGGCGACTAGTGTCTCCATACAGGATGTGAGGAGTGTGTGCGGAAGAATGGGCCAAAATCCACCTGAGCAATGCAGGTGACTAGTGTCTCCATACAGGATGTGAGGAGTGTGTGCGGAAGAATGGGCCAAAATCCACCTGAGCAATGCAGGCGACTAGTGTCTCCATACAGGATGTGAGGAGTGTGTGCGGAAGAATGGACCAAAACCCACCTGAGCAATGCAGGCGACTAGTGTCTCCATACAGTATGTGAGGAGTGTGTGCGGAAGAATCGGCCAAAATCCACCTGAGCAATGCAGGCGACTAGTGTCTCCATACAGGATGTGAGGAGTGTGTGCGGAAGAATGGGCCAAAATCCTCCTGAGCAATGCAGGTGACTAGTGTCTCCATACAGTATGTGAGGAGTGTGTGCGGAAGAATGGGCCAAAATCCACCTGAGCAATGCAGGCGACTAGTGTCTCCATACAGGATGTGAGGAGTGTGTGCGGAAGAATGGACCAAAATCCACCTGAGCAATTCAGGCGACTAGTGTCTCCATACAGGATGTGAGGAGTGTGTGTGCGGAAGAATGGTCCAAAATCCACCTGAGCAATGCAGGTGACTAGTGTCTCCATACAGGATGTGAGGAGTGTGTGTGCGGAAGAATGGGCCAAAATCCACCTGAGCAATGCAGGCGACTTGTGTCTCCATACAGGATGTGAGGAGTGTGTGCGGAAGAATGGACCAAAATCCACCTGAGTAATGCAGGTGACTTGTGTCTCCATACAGGATGTGAGGAGTGTGTGCGGAAGAATGGGCCAAAATCCACCTGAGCAATGCAGGCGACTAGTGTCTCCATACAGGATGTGAGGAGTGTGTGCAGAAGAATGGGCCAAAATCCACCTGAGCAATGCAGGTGACTAGTGTCTCCATACAGGATGTGAGGAGTGTGTGCAGAAGAATGGGCCAAAATCCACCTGAGCAATGCAGGTGACTAGTGTCTCCATACAGGATGTGAGGAGTGTGTGCGGAAGAATGGACCAAAATCCACCTGAGCAATGCAGGCGACTAGTGTCTCCATACAGGATGTGAGGAGTGTGTGCAGAAGAATGGGCCAAAGTCCACCTGAGCAATGCAGGCGACTAGTGTCTCCATACAGGATGTGAGGAGTGTGTGCGGAAGAATGGGCCAAAATCCACCTGAGCAATGCAGGTGACTAGTGTCTCCATACAGGATGTGAGGAGTGTGTGCGGAAGAATGGACCAAAATCCACCTGAGCAATGCAGGCGACTAGTGTCTCCATACAGGATGTGAGGAGTGTGTGTGCAGAAGAATGGACCAAAATCCACCTGAGTAATGCAGATGAATAGTGTCTCCATACAGGATGTGAGGAGTGTGTGTGCGGAAGAATGGGCCAAAATCCACCTGAGCAATGCAGGCGACTAGTGTCTCCATACAGGATGTGAGGAGTGTGTGCGGAAAAATGGACCAAAATCCACCTGAGTAATGCAGGTGACTTGTGTCTCCATACAGGATGTGAGGAGTGTGTGCGGAAGAATGGACCAAAATCCACCTGAGCAATGCAGGCGACTAGTGTCTCCATACAGGATGTGAGGAGTGTGTGCAGAAGAATGGGCCAAAATCCACCTGAGCAATGCAGGTGACTAGTGTCTCCATACAGGATGTGAGGAGTGTGTGTGGAAGAATGGGCCAAAATCCACCTGAGCAATGCAGGCGACTAGTGTCTCCATACAGGATGTGAGGAGTGTGTGCGGAAGAATGAGCCAAAATCCACCTGAGCAATGCAGGTGACTAGTGTCTCCATACAGGATGTGAGGAGTGTGTGTAGAAGAATGGGCCAAAATCCACCTGAGCAATGCAGGCGACTAGTGTCTCCATACAGGATGTGAGGAGTGTGCGGAAGAATGGGCCAAAATCCACCTGAGCAATGCAGGTGACTAGTGTCTCCATACAGGATGTGAGGAGTGTGTGCAGAAGAATGGGCCAAAATCCACCTGAGCAATGCAGGTGACTAGTGTCTCCATACAGGATGTGAGGAGTGTGTGCAGAAGAATGGGCCAAAATCCACCTGAGCAATGCAGGTGACTAGTGTCTCCATACAGGATGTGAGGAGTGTGTGCGGAAGAATGGGCCAAAATCCACCTGAGCAATGCAGGTGACTAGTGTCTCCATACAGGATGTGAGGAGTGTGTGCAGAAGAATGGACCAAAATCCACCTGAGTAATGCAGATGAATAGTGTCTCCATACAGGATGGGAGGAGTGTGTGCGGAAGAATGGGCCAAAATCCACCTGAGCAATGCAGGTGACTAGTGTCTCCATACAGGATGTGAGGAGTGTGTGTGGAAGAATGGGCCAAAATCCACCTGAGCAATGCAGGCGACTAGTGTCTCCATACAGGATGTGAGGAGTGTGTGCGGAAGAATGGGCCAAAATCCACCTGAGCAATGCAGGTGACTAGTGTCTCCATACAGGATGTGAGGAGTGTGTGCGGAAGAATGGGCCAAAATCCACCTGAGCAATGCAGGTGACTAGTGTCTCCATACAGGATGTGAGGAGTGTGTGCGGAAGAATGGGCCAAAATCCACCTGAGCAATGCAGGTGACTAGTGTCTCCATACAGGATGTGAGGAGTGTGTGCGGAAGAATGGGCCAAAATCCACCTGAGCAATGCAGGCGACTAGTGTCTCCATACAGGATGTGAGGAGTGTGTGCGGAAGAATGGGCCAAAATCCACCTGAGCAATGCAGGCGACTAGTGTCTCCATACAGGATGGGAGGAGTGTGTGCGGAAGAATGGGCCAAAATCCACCTGAGCAATGCAGGAGACTAGTGTCTCCATACAGGATGTGAGGAGTGTGTGCAGAAGAATGGACAAAATCCACCTGAGCAATGCAGGCGACTAGTGTCTCCATACAGGATGTGAGGAGTGTGTGCAGAAGAATGGACCAAAATCCACCTGAGCAATGCAGGTGTTACGGGGGGCTGTCTGATAATAACCGAAAGGAGTATCAGACAGTCAGGGTCCACCGTGCAAAGACTTTGCTGCAGACTATGGCAGAGTGCGATACCTCTGTTAACTCACAGAAGGATATAATAAGAAAGTAAAGCAATTCCTCCCTTACTTGGAGGGTGTGTGGAATGATCTCTGTTAATAATCACAGAGACAAAGGCAATGTGTGCGAAATGGCACCTACCTAGGTCCGCTCTTCTAGTGGTGCAAAAGAGACGAACAGCAGCGTAAGCCGCACAAAGCTCCTACCTGCGTTCGCTCCACTAGTGTGCGAGGACACGAACCACTAGATATGGCACCTGCCTAGGTCCGCTCTTCTAGTGGTGCAAAAGAGACGAACAGCAGCGTAAGCCGCACAAAGCTCCTACCTCTGTTCGCTCCCCTAGTGTGCGAGGATACGAACAACTGCCAGACGCAGTATAAGGAACGTTACCCTAGCGGCAACGTCCACCTACGAGTACAATCACAAGGCCCAGCCAGACCATGTGCCTCAGGCACCTGCCTATGTCCGCTCCCCTAAGAGGTAAGGATACGGACAGCAGCCGAAGCTGTAAGGTATAAGAACGCTACCCTGCCGGTAGCGCTCACCTAGCATAGACAGAGGAATGCCTAGAGGAACGCGCACAGAGCGTCTACTCATATGCATGAACCAAGAGGACTGAGCACCATGCGGCGTGTGTCAGGGTCTTATATAGACTCTGTGCCTCATCCAAGATGGAGGACACCAGAGCCAATCCGCTTCCAGAACGACAGGAGTGACGTCATGCTGGCCTATCACCGAGCAAGACGTCACAAGCACATGACCAGCGACCAATCGGCATAGAAGGTGTCAGAGACATGTGACCTCGTGTCAGCGATGATGTCACCCGCACATGTGCAATGGCTCCAAGATTGGACTTAGTCTCCGGCGCTCGCACATGTGCAGTAGCAAGAAATCTGGACTTAGTCTCCAGCGCTCGCACATGTGCAGTAGCAAGAAATCTGGACTTAGTCTCCAGCGCTCGCACATGTGCAGTAGCAAGAAATCTGGACTTAGTCTCCAGCGCTCGCACATGTGCAGTAGCAAGAAATCTGGACATAGTCTCCAGTGCTCGCAGCAACCGTAACAGTACCTCCCCCTCAAGGGCCCCCCTCCCGGTGACGCAGATAATCGTCAACTAAGTCGGGAGCATGGACAGCCTCCTCAGGCTCCCAAGAGCGATGTTCCGGGCCATAGCCCTCCCAATCTATCAAGAAGAACCTGCGCCCTCTAACCATCTTAGAACCAACTATGGCTCGTACCTCATAGCTAGAGCGAGAGGAATCAGAGGCAGGAGAGTGCACTTCACGAGCGTGAGGTAAAATAGCCGGCTTTAGCAGTGAGACATGGAATTTGTCATGAATCCTAAGATGGACAGGTAACTTCAATTGATAGACTACAGGATTTACCTGTCGAAGAACCTCATAAGGACCCAGGAAGCGAGGAG
Source organism: Anomaloglossus baeobatrachus (assembly GCF_048569485.1). NCBI lineage: Eukaryota > Metazoa > Chordata > Amphibia > Anura > Aromobatidae > Anomaloglossus > Anomaloglossus baeobatrachus. The sequence goes on from NC_134356.1 coordinate 701,596,913, forward strand.
CAAATTTGACAGAGCTCACTCTAAGTCTCACGTGTTTTGCAGAGAGCCACACAAAGTCCCCTGGAGAAAAGACAGGAGCCGGGCGACGAAACCGATCGGACACCGTCTTCATACGGTCCTTAGCTGCTTGGATCGACTCTTGAGTCCGATCCCAAACCTCTCTGGCATTAGTTGCCCAGTCGGCCACAAGAGGAGGAGGTGCAGCAGCGGGAAACGGTACCGGTACCCTAGGGTGTTGCCCATTATTGAGTACGAACGGTGTCTGCCCAGTGGCCTCAGCCAGCGAATTGTTAAGGGCAAATTCTGCCCAGGGTAGGAGGGAGGACCAGTTATCGTGGTTCTCAGCAACAAAGTGTCGAAGGTATATAATCATAGATTGATTGGTACGTTCAACCAAACCATTAGTCTCCGGATGGTATGCCGAAGAGAGATTCAACTCAATTTGCAGAAGGCTACAAAGATCTCGCCAGAAACGGGAAGTAAATTGCGGGCCTCTATCACAAATGATACGATCTGGCATCCCGTGAAGCCTAAAGACATGCTTGAGGAATAGTTTGGCTAGTACCCTGGAAGATGGGATTCTCGATAACGGTACGAGATGAACCATCCGGGAGAAATGGTCCGTAATAACCCACACAAATCTATGTCCCTGTGAACATGGAAGATCACCCACAAAGTCCATGCCTACCACCTCCCATGGTCTATCTGGCACTGGTAAAGGATGCAAGAGCCCAGCCGGTCTCTGCCGTAATGGACGGTTGCGAGCACACGAGTAGCAGGAACCGACATATCTCTTGACGTGGCTGGCTAAGTGTGGCCACCAATACCACCTCTCCAGTAACTCTCGTGTCCGCCTAATACCAAAATGCCCACCCACCTTTGAGGTGTGGGCCCATGACAGTATATCATTCTGTCGATCAGGCGGAACAAATGTCTTGCCCGGTGGGATTTGGTCTAACGTCACAGGGGAGAGCGTATGAAAAACCCTGGAGGGAAGGATAAGACGAGGTTCGTCAATCTCTTCCTGGGTAGAAAGCATAGAGCGAGACAGGGCGTCTGCCTTGTTATTCTTACTCCCAGACAAATAGTTGATGGAGAAGTGAAAGCGGGAGAAAAACAAGGACCAGCGGGCTTGGCGAGGATTCAGACGCTGAGCGGTTTGTAAGTACGTCAGATTCTTATGGTCTGTATAGACCTGGAAAGGATGTTTCGCTCCTTCCAGCAAGTGACGCCACTCCTCCAAGGCTAATCTCAAGGCGAGCAGTTCCCTATCCCCAATGGTATAGTTTCTCTCTGCCGGTGAAAAGGTTTTAGCAAAGAAGAAACACGGCCTTTTTCTACCTGCACTGTTCTTTTGATACAAGACCGCACCAGCACCCACTGAAGAGGCATCAACCTCTAAGAGGAAGGGCTTACTCTCATCGGGTCTTTGAAGAACGGGAGCAGTTGAAAAGTGTATTTTTACTGCCTCAAAAGCCTGAGATGTCTCAGTAGACCAGGCTTTGGGATTAGCACCTTTCTTAGTCAAGGCCACCAAAGGGGCCACCAAAGTAGAAAAATGGGGTATGAACTGCCTGTAATAATTTATGAATCCTAAGAAGCGTTGCACCGCCTTCAAGGAATGAGGTTCGGACCATTGCAGGACAGCAGAGAGCTTCGCAGGATCCATAGCCAGACCCTCTTGTGAGATAATGTAACCCAAAAAAGGCAATGAGGACTGCTCGAATACACATTTCTCGAGTTTAGCAAACAATGAGTGCTCCCTTAAACGGGAAAGGACACGAACGACATCCTGACGATGAGTCTCCAGATCAGGAGAAAAAATCAGGATGTCGTCCAGATACACCACTACTGAGGATAACAGTAAATCCCTGAACACATCATTTACGAAGTCCTGAAATACTGCGGGTGCATTACATAACCCAAAAGGCATGACGAGGTATTCATAGTGACCGTCTCGGGTGTTAAAAGCGGTCTTCCATTCGTCACCCTCTCGAATTCGTACCAAGTTATACGCACCCCGCAGATCCAACTTTGTAAAAACTTGAGCTCCTCTCAGTCTGCCAAAGAGCTCCGAAATTAAAGGTAATGGGTATTTGTTCTTTATTGTGATTGCGTTGAGACCCCTGTAATCTATGCAGGGACGCAAATCACCCTCTTTCTTCCGAACAAAGAAAAACCCAGCTCCCGCGGGAGAGACAGACTTACGAATGAACCCCTTCTCTAAGCTCTCTCTTATATAGGTCGACATGGCCTCCGACTCAGGTATCGACAGGGGGTAAACCCTGCCTTTAGGTGGAACCGAACCTGGGATAAGGTCTATGGCACAGTCATACGGCCTATGGGGTGGAAGAACCTCAGCACCCTGTTTGGAGAACACGTCAGCGAAATCCAAATAGGGTGTAGGTATGGGAGAGAGATCAGTTGATGCAACTGCAACGACCTTAGGTGGTAAGGGAAGACATCGGGACTGACATTTCGAACCCCAACTAATAATGCTGTCAGACTCCCAGTCAATGTGAGGAGCATGAGTCCGAAGCCATGGAAGACCCAGAAGGACGTCGTCTATACCCTCAGGCAAAACAAGAAAAGAAATCTCCTCTATGTGACCCTGAGACAGGGAAAGGCGCAAGGGAACTGTCCTCAATGTAATGGAGTCAGACAACATAGTTCCATTAACAACACGGACAGGAATAGGCGCCTCTAACATGATAGAGGGAATATTGTGTCCCTTTACAAATCTTGAGGACACAAAAATCCCGTCAGCTCCGGAATCCACAAAAGCCATAATAGGCCATGTACTCTCAGATAACGAGAGCTGACCTGGGATACAACACTTAGAGGGTGCAGAAGACGTCTCTAGTAACCCCCCTCTAATGGTTACTAGGCCAGGGAGTTTCCCTGACGACTAGGACACTTGTTGGCATAGTGCCCAGCCTGACGACATACGTAACATATAGGAGGACCAGACTTGCGTAGTCTGGAGAACGTATGACCTAACTCCATAGGAGTGGGAGATGTTTCAGATGCTGAGGAAGATGGTAGTGGACCCTCAACAACTGGAATAGCCCGATGCTTAGGGCGTGAGGAAGAGACCTCGAGTCTACGTTCCTTATGGCGTACATCGATCCTCGTTGCTACTGTGATCAAGTCCTCCAGAGAAGCAGGGACTTCACGAGTAGCAAGGGCATCCTTGACATAGCCAGCCAACCCTCTCCAGAAGATAGGAATCAACACCTTCTCTGGCCAATCTAGTTCTGCCACCAGAGTTCTAAAAGCAATGGCATAAGAACTAGTGGATAACGAACCCTGAGATAGATCTAACAGTCTCAGGGCCGCATCATGGGTAACCTGCGGACCCATGAATACCGCCTTAAGAGCATCAAGAAAGTCTTGATGTCTCAGAGTAACCACATCAGAGCGCTCCCATAGGGGAGTCGCCCATTCTAAGGCTTTGTCCTGAAGTAAGGAGATGATAAAGCCTACTCTGGACCTCTCCGTAGAGAAGCGAGAAGAGTTAACCTCTAGGTGTATCTGACACTGACTAATGAAACCACGACATGATCTGGCATCGCCAGAATATCTGTTTGGTAGAGCAAGTCGAGGATCATGTGCAGATGTCACCATGGTCTGAGGTTTATCCTCTATACTCTTGAGCCGTGACTCAAGTACTTGTATGTAACGGTGTAACTGCTGATATTCTGCCATAACTGCCAGACCCTTGGCTCAGTCCTAATGTTACGGGGGGCTGTCTGATAATAACCGAAAGGAGTATCAGACAGTCAGGGTCCACCGTGCAAAGACTTTGCTGCAGACTATGGCAGAGTGCGATACCTCTGTTAACTCACAGAAGGATATAATAAGAAAGTAAAGCAATTCCTCCCTTACTTGGAGGGTGTGTGGAATGATCTCTGTTAATAATCACAGAGACAAAGGCAATGTGTGCGAAATGGCACCTACCTAGGTCCGCTCTTCTAGTGGTGCAAAAGAGACGAACAGCAGCGTAAGCCGCACAAAGCTCCTACCTGCGTTCGCTCCACTAGTGTGCGAGGACACGAACCACTAGATATGGCACCTGCCTAGGTCCGCTCTTCTAGTGGTGCAAAAGAGACGAACAGCAGCGTAAGCCGCACAAAGCTCCTACCTCTGTTCGCTCCCCTAGTGTGCGAGGATACGAACAACTGCCAGACGCAGTATAAGGAACGTTACCCTAGCGGCAACGTCCACCTACGAGTACAATCACAAGGCCCAGCCAGACCATGTGCCTCAGGCACCTGCCTATGTCCGCTCCCCTAAGAGGTAAGGATACGGACAGCAGCCGAAGCTGTAAGGTATAAGAACGCTACCCTGCCGGTAGCGCTCACCTAGCATAGACAGAGGAATGCCTAGAGGAACGCGCACAGAGCGTCTACTCATATGCATGAACCAAGAGGACTGAGCACCATGCGGCGTGTGTCAGGGTCTTATATAGACTCTGTGCCTCATCCAAGATGGAGGACACCAGAGCCAATCCGCTTCCAGAACGACAGGAGTGACGTCATGCTGGCCTATCACCGAGCAAGACGTCACAAGCACATGACCAGCGACCAATCGGCATAGAAGGTGTCAGAGACATGTGACCTCGTGTCAGCGATGATGTCACCCGCACATGTGCAATGGCTCCAAGATTGGACTTAGTCTCCGGCGCTCGCACATGTGCAGTAGCAAGAAATCTGGACTTAGTCTCCAGCGCTCGCACATGTGCAGTAGCAAGAAATCTGGACTTAGTCTCCAGCGCTCGCACATGTGCAGTAGCAAGAAATCTTGACTTAGTCTCCAGCGCTCGCACATGTGCAGTAGCAAGAAATCTGGACATAGTCTCCAGTGCTCGCAGCAACCGTAACAGCAGGCGACTAGTGTCTCCATACAGGATGTGAGGAGTGTGTGCGGAAGAATGGCCAAAATCCACCTGAGCAATGCAGGAGACTAGTGTCTCCATACAGGATGTGAGGAGTGTGTGCGGAAGAATGGGCCAAAATCCACCTGAGCAATGCAGGAGACTAGTGTCTCCATACAGGATGTGAGGAGTGTGTGCGGAAGAATGGGCCAAAATCCACCTGAGCAATGCAGGAGACTAGTGTCTCCATACAGGGTGTGAGGAGTGTGTGCAGAAGAATGGACCAAAATCCACCTGAGCAATGCAGGCGACTAGTGTCTCCATACAGGATGTGAGGAGTGTGTGCGGAAGAATGGCCAAAATCCACCTGAGCAATGCAGGCGACTAGTGTCTCCATACAGGATGTGAGGATTGTGTGCGGAAGAATGGGCCAAAATCCACCTGAGCAATGCAGGTGACCAGTGTCTCCATACAGGATGTGAGGAGTGTGTGCGGAAGAATGGGCCAAAATCCACCTGAGCAATGCAGGAGACCAGTGTCTCCATACAGGATGTGAGGAGTGTGTGCAGAAGAATGGACCAAAATCCACCTGAGCAATGCAGGCGACTAGTGTCTCCATACAGGATATGAGGAGTGTGTGCGAAAGAATGGACCAAAATCCACCTGAGCAATGCACGCGACTAGTGTCTCCATACAGGATGTGAGGAGTGTGTGCGGAAGAATGGGCCAAAATCTACCTGAGCAATGCAGATGACTAGTGTCTCCATACAGGATGTGAGAAGTGTGTGCAGAAGAATGGGCCAAAATCCACCTGAGCAATGCAGGTGTCTAGTGTCTCCATACAGGATGTGAGGAGCGTGTGCGGAAGAATGGGCCAAAATCCACCTGAGCAATGCAGGTGACCAGTGTCTCCATACAGGATGTGAAGAGTGTGTGCAGAAGAATGGGCCAAAATCCACCTGAGCAATGCAGGTGACCAGTGTCTCCATACAGGATGTGAGGAGTGTGTGTGGAAGAATGGACCAAAATCCACCTGAGCAATGCAGGCGACTAGTGTCTCCATACAGGATGTGAGGAGTGTGTGCGGAAGAATGGGCCAAAATCCACCTGAGCAATGCAGGCGACTAGTGTCTCCATACAGGATGTGAGGAGTGTGTGTGCAGAAGAATGGGCCAAAATCCACCTGAGCAATGCAGGTGACTAGTGTCTCCATACAGGATGTGAGGAGTGTGTGCGGAAGAATGGGCCAAAATCCACCTGAGCAATGCAGGTGACCAGTGTCTCCATACAGGATGTGAGGAGTGTGTGTGCAGAAGAATGGGCCAAAATCCACCTGAGCAATGCAGGCGACTAGTGTCTCCATACAGGATGTGAGGAGTGTGTGCGGAAGAATGGACCAAAATCCACCTGAGCAATGCAGGTGACTAGTGTCTCCATACAGGATGTGAGGAGTGTGTGCGGAAGAATGGCCAAAATCCACCTGAGCAATGCAGGCGACTAGTGTCTCCATACAGGATGTGAGGAGTGTGTGCGGAAGAATGGACCAAAATCCACCTGAGCAATGCAGGCGACTAGTGTCTCCATACAGGATGTGAGGAGTGTGTGCGGAAGAATTGGCCAAAATCCACCTGAGCAATGCAGGTGACTAGTGTCTCCATACAGGATGTGAGGAGTGTGTGTGGAAGAATGGGCCAAAATCCACCTGAGCAATGCAGGCGACTAGTGTCTCCATACAGGATGTGAGGAGTGTGTGCGGAAGAATGGACCAAAACCCACCTGAGCAATGCAGGCGACTAGTGTCTCCATACAGTATGTGAGGAGTGTGTGCAGAAGAATCGGCCAAAATCCACCTGAGCAATGCAGGCGACTAGTGTCTCCATACAGGATGTGAGGAGTGTGTGCGGAAGAATGGGCCAAAATCCACCTGAGCAATGCAGGTGACTAGTGTCTCCATACAGTATGTGAGGAGTGTGTGCAGAAGAATGGGCCAAAATCCACCTGAGTAATGCAGGCGACTAGTGTCTCCATACAGGATGTGAGGAGTGTGTGCGGAAGAATGGACCAAAATCCACCTGAGCAATGCAGGCGACTAGTGTCTCCATACAGGATGTGAGGAGTGTGTGCGGAAGAATGGGCCAAAATCCACCTGAGCAATGCAGGGACTAGTGTCTCCATACAGGATGTGAGGAGTGTGTGCGGAAGAATGGGCCAAAATCCACCTGAGCAATGCAGGGACTAGTGTCTCCATACAGGATGTGAGGAGTGTGTGCGGAAGAATGGGCCAAAATCCACCTGAGCAATGCAGGTGACTAGTGTCTCCATACAGGATGTGAGGAGTGTGTGTGCGGAAGAATGGTCCAAAATCCACCTGAGCAATGCAGGTGACTAGTGTCTCCATACAGGATGTGAGGAGTGTGTGTGCGGAAGAATGGGCCAAAATCCACCTGAGCAATGCAGGCGACTAGTGTCTCCATACAGGATGTGAGGAGTGTGTGCGGAAGAATGGACCAAAATCCACCTGAGCAATGCAGGGGACTAGTGTCTACATCCAGGATGTGAGGAGTGTGTGCGGAAGAATGGACCAAAATCCACCTGAGCAATGCAGGCGACTAGTGTCTCCATACAGGATGTGAGGAGTGTGTGCAGAAGAATGGGCCAAAATCCACCTGAGCAATGCAGGTGACTAGTGTCTCCATACAGGATGTGAGGAGTGTGTGCAGAAGAATGGGCCAAAGTCCACCTGAGCAATGCAGGTGACTAGTGTCTCCATACAGGATGTGAGGAGTGTGTGCGCAAGAATGGACCAAAATCCACCTGAGCAATGCAGGCGACTAGTGTCTCCATACAGGATGTGAGGAGTGTGTGTGCAGAAGAATGGACCAAAATCCACCTGAGTAATGCAGATGAATAGTGTCTCCATACAGGATGTGAGGAGTGTGTGCGGAAGAATGGGCCAAAATCCACCTGAGCAATGCAGGCGACTAGTGTCTCCATACAGGATGTGAGGAGTGTGTGCGGAAAAATGGACCAAAATCCACCTGAGTAATGCAGGTGACTTGTGTCTCCATACAGGATGTGAGGAGTGTGTGCGGAAGAATGGGCCAAAATCCACCTGAGCAATGCAGGTGACTAGTGTCTCCATACAAGATGTGAGGAGTGTGTGTGCAGAAGAATGGGCCAAAATCCACCTGAGCAAAGCAGGTGACTAGTGTCTCCATACAGGATGTGAGGAGTGTGTGCAGAAGAATGGACCAAAATCCACCTGAGCAATGCAGGCGTCTAGTGTCTCCATACAGGATGTGAGGTGTGTGTATGCGGAGGAATGGGCCAAAATCCACCTGAGCAATGCAGGCGACTAGTGTCTCCATACAGGATGTGAGGAGTGTGTGCGGAAGAATGGGCCAAAATCCACCTGAGCGATGCAGGGGACTAGTGTCTCCATACAGGATGTGAGGAGTGTGTGCTGAAGAATGGGCCAAAATCCACCTGAGCGATGCAGGTGATTAGTGTCTCCATACAGGATGTGAGGAGTGTGTGCAGAAGAATGGGCCAAAATCCACCTGAGCAATGCAGGCGACTAGTGTCGCCATACAGGATGTGAGGAGTGTGTGCGGAAGAATGGGCCAAAATCCACCTGAGCAATGCAGGTGACTAGTGTCTCCATACAGGATGTGAGGAGTGTGTGCGGAAGAATGGGCCAAAATCCACCTGAGCAATGCAGGCGACTAGTGTCTCCATACAGGATGTGAGGAGTGTGTGCGGAAGAATGGGCCAAAATCCACCTGAGCAATGCAGGCGACTAGTGTCTCCAAACAGGATGTGAGGAGTGTGTGCAGAAGAATGGACCAAAATCCACCTGAGCAATGCAGGCGACTAGTGTCTCCATACAGGATGTGAGGAGTGTGTTCAGAAGAATGGGCCAAAATCCACCTGAGCAATGCAGGCGACTAGTGTCTCCATACAGGATGTGAGGAGTGTGTGCAGAAGAATGGGCCAAAATCCACCTGAGCAATGCAGGCGACTAGTGTCTCCATACAGGATGTGAGGAGTGTGTGCAGAAGAATGGGCCAAAATCCACCTGAGCAATGCAGGCGACTAGTGTCTCCATACAGGATGTGAGGAGTGTGTGCAGAAGAATGGACCAAAATCCACCTGAGCAATGCAGGCGACTAGTGTCTCCATACAGGATGTGAGGAGTGTGTGCAGAAGAATGGGCCAAAATCCACCTGAGCAATGCAGGTGACTAGTGTCTCCATACAGGATGTGAGGAGTGTGTGTGGAAGAATGGGCCAAAATCCACCTGAGCAATGCAGGTGACTAGTGTCTCCATACAGGATGTGAGGAGTGTGTGCGGAAGAATGAGCCAAAATCCACCTGAGCAATGCAGGTGACTAGTGTCTCCATACAGGATGTGAGGAGTGTGTGCGGAACAATGGGCCAAAATCCACCTGAGCAATGCAGGCGACTAGTGTCTCCATACAGGATGTGAGGAATGTGTGCGGAAGAATGGACCAAATCCACCTGAGCAATGCAGGTGACTAGTGTCTCCATATAGGATGTGAGGAATGTGTGCGAAAGAATGGACCAAAATCCACCTGAGCAATGCAGGTGACTAGTGTCGCCATACAGGGTATGAGGAGTGTGTGCGAAAGAAAGGACCAAAATCCACCTGAGCAATGCAGGTGACTAGTGTCTCCATACAGGATGTGAGGAGTGTGTGCGGAAGAATGGACCAAAACCCACCTGAGCAATGCAGGCGACTAGTGTCTCCATACAGGATGTGAGGAGTGTGTGCGGAAGAATGGACCAAATCCACCTGAGCAATGCAGGTGACTAGTGTCTCCATACAGGATGTGAGGAGTGTGTGTGGAAGAATGGGCCAAAATCCACCTGAGCAATGCAGGTGACTAGTGTCTCCATACAGGATGTGAGGAGTGTGTGCGGAAGAATGAGCCAAAATCCACCTGAGCAATGCAGGTGACTAGTGTCTCCATACAGGATGTGAGGAGTGTGTGCGGAACAATGGGCCAAAATCCACCTGAGCAATGCAGGCGACTAGTGTCTCCATACAGGATGTGAGGAATGTGTGCGGAAGAATGGACCAAATCCACCTGAGCAATGCAGGTGACTAGTGTCTCCATATAGGATGTGAGGAATGTGTGCGAAAGAATGGACCAAAATCCACCTGAGCAATGCAGGTGACTAGTGTCGCCATACAGGGTATGAGGAGTGTGTGCGAAAGAAAGGACCAAAATCCACCTGAGCAATGCAGGTGACTAGTGTCTCCATACAGGATGTGAGGAGTGTGTGCGGAAGAGTGGACCAAAACCCACCTGAGCAATGCAGGCGACTAGTGTCTCCATACAGGATGTGAGGAGTGTGTGCGGAAGAATGGACCAAATCCACCTGAGCAATGCAGGTGACTAGTGTCTCCATACAGGATGTGAGGTGTGTGTATGCGGAGGAATGGGCCAAAATCCACCTGAGCAATGCAGGCGACTAGTGTCTCCATACAGGATGTGAGGAGTGTGTGCGGAAGAATGGGCCAAAATCCACCTGAGCGATGCAGGTGATTAGTGTCTCCATACAGGATGTGAGGAGTGTGTGCAGAAGAATGGGCCAAAATCCACCTGAGCAATGCAGGCGACTAGTGTCGCCATACAGGATGTGAGGAGTGTGTGCGGAAGAATGGGCCAAAATCCACCTGAGCAATGCAGGTGACTAGTGTCTCCATACAGGATGTGAGGAGTGTGTGCGGAAGAATGGGCCAAAATCCACCTGAGCAATGCAGGCGACTAGTGTCTCCATACAGGATGTGAGGAGTGTGTGCGGAAGAATGGGCCAAAATCCACCTGAGCAATGCAGGCGACTAGTGTCTCCATACAGGATGTGAGGAGTGTGTGCAGAAGAATGGGCCAAAATCCACCTGAGCAATGCAGGCGACTAGTGTCTCCATACAGGATGTGAGGAGTGTGTGCAGAAGAATGGGCCAAAATCCACCTGAGCAATGCAGGCGACTAGTGTCTCCATACAGGATGTGAGGAGTGTGTGCAGAAGAATGGACCAAAATCCACCTGAGCAATGCAGGCGACTAGTGTCTCCATACAGGATGTGAGGAGTGTGTGCAGAAGAATGGGCCAAAATCCACCTGAGCAATGCAGGTGACTAGTGTCTCCATACAGGATGTGAGGAGTGTGTGTGGAAGAATGGGCCAAAATCCACCTGAGCAATGCAGGTGACTAGTGTCTCCATACAGGATGTGAGGAGTGTGTGCGGAAGAATGAGCCAAAATCCACCTGAGCAATGCAGGTGACTAGTGTCTCCATACAGGATGTGAGGAGTGTGTGCGGAACAATGGGCCAAAATCCACCTGAGCAATGCAGGCGACTAGTGTCTCCATACAGGATGTGAGGAATGTGTGCGGAAGAATGGACCAAATCCACCTGAGCAATGCAGGTGACTAGTGTCTCCATACAGGATGTGAGGAGTGTGTGCGAAAGAATGGACCAAAATCCACCTGAGCAATGCAGGTGACTAGTGTCGCCATACAGGGTATGAGGAGTGTGTGCGAAAGAAAGGACCAAAATCCACCTGAGCAATGCAGGTGACTAGTGTCTCCATACAGGATGTGAGGAGTGTGTGCGGAAGAATGGACCAAAACCCACCTGAGCAATGCAGGCGACTAGTGTCTCCATACAGGATGTGAGGAGTGTGTGCGGAAGAATGGCCAAAATCCACCTGAGCAATGCAGGCGACTAGTGTCTCCATACAGGATGTGAGGAGTGTGTGCGGAAGAATGGACCAAATCCACCTGAGCAATGCAGGTGACTAGTGTCTCCATACAGGATGTGAGGAATGTGTGCGGAAGAATGGGCCAAAATCCACCTGAGCAATGCAGGCGACTAGTGTCTCCATACAGGATGTGAGGAGTGTGTGCGGAAGAATGGGCCAAAATCCACCTGAGCAATGCAGGCGACTAGTGTCCCCATACAGGATGTGAGGAGTGTGTGCGGAAGAATGGACCAAAACCCACCTGAGCAATGCAGGCGACTAGTGTCTCCATACAGGATGTGAGGAGTGTGTGCGGAAGAATGGGCCAAAATCCACCTGAGCAATGCAGGTGACTAGTGTCTCCATACAGGATGTGAGGAGTGTGTGCAGAAGAATGGGCCAAAATCCACCTGAGCAATGCAGGTGACTAGTGTCTCCATACAGGATGTGAGGAGTGTGTGCAGAAGAATGGGCCAAAATCCACCTGAGCAATGCAGGCGACTAGTGTCTCCATACAGGATGTGAGGAGTGTGTGCAGAAGAATGGGCCAAAATCCACCTGAGCAATGCAGGCGACTAGTGTCTCCATACAGGATGTGAGGAGTGTGTGCAGAAGAATGGACCAAAATCCACCTGAGCAATGCAGGCGACTAGTGTCTCCATACAGGATGTGAGGAGTGTGTGCAGAAGAATGGGCCAAAATCCACCTGAGCAATGCAGGTGACTAGTGTCTCCATACAGGATGTGAGGAGTGTGTGCGGAAGAATGAGCCAAAATCCACCTGAGCAATGCAGGTGACTAGTGTCTCCATACAGGATGTGAGGAGTGTGTGCGGAAGAATGGGCCAAAATCCACCTGAGCAATGCAGGTGACTAGTGTCTCCATACAGGATGTGAGGAGTGTGTGCGGAAGAATGGGCCAAAATCCACCTGAGCAATGCAGGCGACTAGTGTCTCCATACAGGATGTGAGGAGTGTGTGCGGAAGAATGGCCCAAAATCCACCTGAGCAATGCAGGCGACTAGTGTCTCCATACAGGATGTGAGGAGTGTGTGCAGAAGAATGGGCCAAAATCCACCTGAGCAATGCAGGCGACTAGTGTCTCCATACAGGATGTGAGGAATGTGTGCGGAAGAATGGACCAAATCCACCTGAGCAATGCAGGTGACTAGTGTCTCCATACAGGGTATGAGGAGTGTGTGCGAAAGAAAGGACCAAAATCCACCTGAGCAATGCAGGTGACTAGTGTCTCCATACAGGATGTGAGGAGTGTGTGCGGAAGAATGGACCAAAACCCACCTGAGCAATGCAGGTGACTAGTGTCTTCATACAGGATGTGAGGAGTGTGTGCGGAAGAATGGACCAAAACCCACCTGAGCAATGCAGGCGACTAGTGTCTCCATACAGGATGTGAGGAGTGTGTGCGGAAGAATGGCCAAAATCCACCTGAGCAATGCAGGCGACTAGTGTCTCCATACAGGATGTGAGGAGTGTGTGCGGAAGAATGGCCAAAATCCACCTGAGCAATGCAGGCGACTAGTGTCTCCATACAGGATGTGAGGAATGTGTGCGGAAGAATGGACCAAATCCACCTGAGCAATGCAGGTGACTAGTGTCTCCATACAGGATGTGAGGAATGTGTGCGGAAGAATGGACCAAAATCCACCTGAGCAATGCAGGTGACTAGTGTCTCCATACAGGAAGTGAGGAGTGTGTGCGGAAGAATGGACCAAAATCCACCTGAGCAATGCAGGCGACTAGTGTCTCCATACAGGATGTGAGGAGTGTGTGCGGAAGAATGGGCCAAAATCCACCTGAGCAATGCAGGCGACTAGTGTCTCCATACAGGATGTGAGGAGTGTGTGCAGAAGAATGGGCCAAAATCCACCTGAGCAATGCAGGTGACTAGTGTCTCCATACAGGATGTGAGGAGTGTGTGTGGAAGAATGGGCCAAAATCCACCTGAGCAATGCAGGTGACTAGTGTCTCCATACAGGATGTGAGGAGTGTGTGCGGAAGAATGAGCCAAAATCTACCTGAGCAATGCAGGTGACTAGTGTCTCCATACAGGATGTGAGGAGTGTGTGCAGAAGAATGGGCCAAAATCCACCTGAGCAATGCAGGCGACTAGTGTCTCCATACAGGATGTGAGGAATGTGTGCGGAAGAATGGACCAAATCCACCTGAGCAATGCAGGTGACTAGTGTCTCCATACAGGATGTGAGGAATGTGTGCGAAAGAATGGACCAAAATCCACCTGAGCAATGCAGGTGACTAGTGTCTCCATACAGGGTATGAGGAGTGTGTGCGAAAGAAAGGACCAAAATCCACCTGAGCAATGCAGGTGACTAGTGTCTCCATACAGGATGTGAGGAGTGTGTGCGGAAGAATGGACCAAAACCCACCTGAGCAATGCAGGTGACTAGTGTCTTCATACAGGATGTGAGGAGTGTGTGCGGAAGAATGGACCAAAACCCACCTGAGCAATGCAGGCGACTAGTGTCTCCATACAGGATGTGAGGAGTGTGTGCGGAAGAATGGCCAAAATCCACCTGAGCAATGCAGGCGACTAGTGTCTCCATACAGGATGTGAGGAATGTGTGCGGAAGAATGGACCAAATCCACCTGAGCAATGCAGGCGACTAGTGTCTCCATACAGGATGTGAGGAATGTGTGCGGAAGAATGGGCCAAAATCCACCTGAGCAATGCAGGCGACTAGTGTCTCCATACAGGATGTGAGGAGTGTGTGCGGAAGAATGGACCAAAATCCACCTGAGCAATGCAGGCGACTAGTGTCTCCATACAGGATGTGAGGAGTGTGTGCGGAAGAATGGGCCAAAATCCACCTGAGCAATGCAGGCGACTAGTGTCCCCATACAGGATGTGAGGAGTGTGTGCGGAAGAATGGACCAAAACCCACCTGAGCAATGCAGGCGACTAGTGTCTCCATACAGGATGTGAGGAGTGTGTGCGGAAGAATGGGCCAAAATCCACCTGAGCAATGCAGGTGACTAGTATCTCCATACAGGATGTGAGGAGTGTGTGCGGAAGAATGGGCCAAAATCCACCTGAGCAATGCAGGTGACTAGTGTCTCCATACAGGATGTGAGGAGTGTGTGCAGAAGAATGGGCCAAAATCCACCTGAGCAATGCAGGTGACTAGTGTCTCCATACAGGATGTGAGGAGTGTGTGCAGAAGAATGGGCCAAAATCCACCTGAGCAATGCAGGTGACTAGTGTCTCCATACAGGATGTGAGGAGTGTGTGCAGAAGAATGGACCAAAATCCACCTGAGTAATGCAGATGAATAGTGTCTCCATACAGGATGTGAGGAGTGTGTGTGCGGAAGAATGGGCCAAAATCCACCTGAGCAATGCAGGCGACTAGTGTCTCCATACAGGATGTGAGGAGTGTGTGCGGAAGAATGGGCCAAAATCCACCTGAGCAATGCAGGTGACTAGTGTCACCATACAGGATGTGAGGAGTGTGTGCGGAAGAATGGACCAAAACCCACCTGAGTAATGCAGATGAATAGTGTCTCCATACAGGATGTGAGGAGTGTGTGCGGAAGAATGGGCCAAAATCCACCTGAGTAATGCAGGTGACTAGTGTCTCCATACAGGATGTGAGGAGTGTGTGCGGAAGAATGGACCAAAATCCACCTGAGCAATGCAGGTGACTAGTGTCTCCATACAGGATGTGAGGAGTGTGTGCGGAAGAATGGGCCAAAATCCACCTGAGCAATGCAGGTGACTAGTGTCTCCATACAGGATGTGAGGAGTGTGTGTGGAGGAATGGGCCAAAATCCACCTGAGCAATGCAGGCGACTAGTGTCTCCATACAGGATGTGAGGAGTGTGTGCGGAAGAATGGGCCATAATCCACCTGAGCAATGCAGGTGACTAGTGTCTCCATACAGGATGTGAGGAGTGTGTGTGGAAGAATGGGCCAAAATCCACCTGAGCAATGCAGGCGACTAGTGTCTCCATACAGGATGTGAGGAGTGTGTGCGGAAGAATGGGCCAAAATCCACCTGAGCAATGCAGGTGACTAGTGTCTCCATACAGGATGTGAGGAGTGTGTGCGGAAGAATGGGCCAAAATCCACCTGAGCAATGCAGGTGACTAGTGTCTCCATACAGGATGTGAGGAGTGTGTGCGGAAGAATGGGCCAAAATCCACCTGAGCAATGCAGGTGACTAGTGTCTCCATACAGGATGTGAGGAGTGTGTGCGGAAGAATGGGCCAAAATCCACCTGAGCAATGCAGGTGACTAGTGTCTCCATACAGGATGTGAGGAGTGTGTGCGGAAGAATGGGCCAAAATCCACCTGAGCAATGCAGGCGACTAGTGTCTCCATACAGGATGTGAGGAGTGTGTGCGGAAGAATGGGCCAAAATCCACCTGAGTAATGCAGGCGACTAGTGTCTCCATACAGGATGGGAGGAGTGTGTGCGGAAGAATGGGCCAAAATCCACCTGAGCAATGCAGGAGACTAGTGTCTCCATACAGGATGTGAGGAGTGTGTGTGCGGAAGAATGGACCAAAATCCACCTGAGCAATGCAGGCGACTAGTGTCTCCATACAGGATGTGAGGAGTGTGTGTGCGGAAGAATGGACCAAAATCCACCTGAGCAATGCAGGCGACTAGTGTCTCCATACAGGATGTGAGG
Organism: Anomaloglossus baeobatrachus; assembly: GCF_048569485.1. NCBI lineage: Eukaryota > Metazoa > Chordata > Amphibia > Anura > Aromobatidae > Anomaloglossus > Anomaloglossus baeobatrachus. The sequence continues at coordinate 701,613,230 of NC_134356.1, forward strand.
AGTGTGTGTGCGGAAGAATGGACCAAATTCCACCTGAGCAATGCAGGCGACTAGTGTCTCCATACAGGATGTGAGGAGTGTATGCGGAAGAATGGCCAAAATCCACCTGAGCAATGCAGGAGACTAGTGTCTCCATACAGGATGTGAGGAGTGTGTGCGGAAGAATGGGCCAAAATCCACCTGAGCAATGCAGGAGACTAGTGTCTCCATACAGGATGTGAGGAGTGTGTGCGGAAGAATGGGCCAAAATCCACCTGAGCAATGCAGGCGACTAGTGTCTCCATACAGGGTGTGAGGAGTGTGTGCAGAAGAATGGACCAAAATCCACCTGAGCAATGCAGGCGACTAGTGTCTCCATACAGGATGTGAGGAGTGTGTGCGGAAGAATGGCCAAAATCCACCTGAGCAATGCAGGCGACTAGTGTCTCCATACAGGATGTGAAGAGTGTGTGCGGAAGAATGGGCCAAAATCCACCTGAGCAATGCAGGTGACTAGTGTCTCCATACAGGATGTGAGGAGTGTGTGCGGAAGAATGGGCCAAAATCCACCTGAGCAATGCAGGTGACTAGTGTCTCCATCCAGGATGTGAGGAGTGTGTGCGGAAGAATGGGCCAAAATCCACCTGAGCAATGCCGGAGACTAGTGTCTCCATACAGGATGTGAGGAGTGTGTGCGGAAGAATGGGCCAAAATCCACCTGAGCAATGCAGGAGACCAGTGTCTCCATACAGGATGTGAGGAGTGTGTGCAGAAGAATGGACCAAAATCCACCTGAGCAATGCAGGCGACTAGTGTCTCCATACAGGATGTGAGGAGTGTGTGCGGAAGAATGGGCCAAAATCCACCTGAGCAATGCCGGAGACTAGTGTCTCCATACAGGATGTGAGGAGTGTGTGCGGAAGAATGGGCCAAAATCCACCTGAGCAATGCAGGAGACCAGTGTCTCCATACAGGATGTGAGGAGTGTGTGCGGAAGAATGGGCCAAAATCCACCTGAGCAATGCAGGCGACTAGTGTCTCCATACAGGATGTGAGGAGTGTGTGCAGAAGAATGGACCAAAATCCACCTGAGCAATGCAGGCGACTAGTGTCTCCATACAGGATATGAGGAGTGTGTGCGAAAGAATGGACCAAAATCCACCTGAGCAATGCACGCGACTAGTGTCTCCATACAGGATGTGAGGAGTGTGTGCGGAAGAATGGGCCAAAATCTACCTGAGCAATGCAGATGACTAGTGTCTCCATACAGGATGTGAGAAGTGTGTGCAGAAGAATGGGCCAAAATCCCACCTGAGCAATGCAGGTGTCTAGTGTCTCCATACAGGATGTGAGGAGCGTGTGCGGAAGAATGGGCCAAAATCCACCTGAGCAATGCAGGTGACCAGTGTCTCCATACAGGATGTGAAGAGTGTGTGCAGAAGAATGGGCCAAAATCCACCTGAGCAATGCAGGTGACTAGTGTCTCCATACAGGATGTGAGGAGTGTGTGCGGAAGAATGGACCAAAATCCACCTGAGCAATGCAGGCGACTAGTGTCTCCATACAGGATGTGAGGAGTGTGTGCGGAAGAATGGGCCAAAATCCACCTGAGTAATGCAGGCGACTAGTGTCTCCATACAGGATGGGAGGAGTGTGTGCGGAAGAATGGGCCAAAATCCACCTGAGCAATGCAGGCGACTAGTGTCTCCATACAGGATGTGAGGAGTGTGTGCGGAAGAATGGGCCAAAATCCACCTGAGTAATGCAGGCGACTAGTGTCTCCATACAGGATGGGAGGAGTGTGTGCGGAAGAATGGGCCAAAATCCACCTGAGCAATGCAGGAGACTAGTGTCTCCATACAGGATGTGAGGAGTGTGTGTGCGGAAGAATGGACCAAAATCCACCTGAGCAATGCAGGCGACTAGTGTCTCCATACAGGATGTGAGGAGTGTGTGTGCGGAAGAATGGACCAAAATCCACCTGAGCAATGCAGGCGACTAGTGTCTCCATACAGGATGTGAGGAGTGTGTGTGCGGAAGAATGGACCAAATTCCACCTGAGCAATGCAGGCGACTAGTGTCTCCATACAGGATGTGAGGAGTGTGTGCGGAAGAATGGCCAAAATCCACCTGAGCAATGCAGGAGACTAGTGTCTCCATACAGGATGTGAGGAGTGTGTGCGGAAGAATGGGCCAAAATCCACCTGAGCAATGCAGGAGACTAGTGTCTCCATACAGGATGTGAGGAGTGTGTGCGGAAGAATGGGCCAAAATCCACCTGAGCAATGCAGGCGACTAGTGTCTCCATACAGGGTGTGAGGAGTGTGTGCAGAAGAATGGACCAAAATCCACCTGAGCAATGCAGGCGACTAGTGTCTCCATACAGGATGTGAGGAGTGTGTGCGGAAGAATGGCCAAAATCCACCTGAGCAATGCAGGCGACTAGTGTCTCCATACAGGATGTGAAGAGTGTGTGCGGAAGAATGGGCCAAAATCCACCTGAGCAATGCAGGTGACTAGTGTCTCCATACAGGATGTGAGGAGTGTGTGCGGAAGAATGGGCCAAAATCCACCTGAGCAATGCAGGTGACTAGTGTCTCCATCCAGGATGTGAGGAGTGTGTGCGGAAGAATGGGCCAAAATCCACCTGAGCAATGCCGGAGACTAGTGTCTCCATACAGGATGTGAGGAGTGTGTGCGGAAGAATGGGCCAAAATCCACCTGAGCAATGCAGGAGACCAGTGTCTCCATACAGGATGTGAGGAGTGTGTGCAGAAGAATGGACCAAAATCCACCTGAGCAATGCAGGCGACTAGTGTCTCCATACAGGATGTGAGGAGTGTGTGCGGAAGAATGGGCCAAAATCCACCTGAGCAATGCCGGAGACTAGTGTCTCCATACAGGATGTGAGGAGTGTGTGCGGAAGAATGGGCCAAAATCCACCTGAGCAATGCAGGCGACTAGTGTCTCCATACAGGATGTGAGGAGTGTGTGCAGAAGAATGGACCAAAATCCACCTGAGCAATGCAGGCGACTAGTGTCTCCATACAGGATATGAGGAGTGTGTGCGAAAGAATGGACCAAAATCCACCTGAGCAATGCACGCGACTAGTGTCTCCATACAGGATGTGAGGAGTGTGTGCGGAAGAATGGGCCAAAATCTACCTGAGCAATGCAGATGACTAGTGTCTCCATACAGGATGTGAGAAGTGTGTGCAGAAGAATGGGCCAAAATCCCACCTGAGCAATGCAGGTGTCTAGTGTCTCCATACAGGATGTGAGGAGCGTGTGCGGAAGAATGGGCCAAAATCCACCTGAGCAATGCAGGTGACCAGTGTCTCCATACAGGATGTGAAGAGTGTGTGCAGAAGAATGGGCCAAAATCCACCTGAGCAATGCAGGTGACTAGTGTCTCCATACAGGATGTGAGGAGTGTGTGCGGAAGAATGGACCAAAATCCACCTGAGCAATGCAGGCGACTAGTGTCTCCATACAGGATGTGAGGAGTGTGTGCGGAAGAATGGGCCAAAATCCACCTGAGCAATGCAGGCGACTAGTGTCTCCATACAGGATGTGAGGAGTGTGTGTGCAGAAGAATGGGCCAAAATCCACCTGAGCAATGCAGGTGACTAGTGTCTCCATACAGGATGTGAGGAGTGTGTGCGGAAGAATGGGCCAAAATCCACCTGAGCAATGCAGGTGACCAGTGTCTCCATACAGGATGTGAGGAGTGTGTGTGCAGAAGAATGGGCCAAAATCCACCTGAGCAATGCAGGCGACTAGTGTCTCCATACAGGATGTGAGGAGTGTGTGCGGAAGAATGGACCAAAATCCACCTGAGCAATGCAGGTGACTAGTGTCTCCATACAGGATGTGAGGAGTGTGTGCGGAAGAATGGCCAAAATCCACCTGAGCAATGCAGGCGACTAGTGTCTCCATACAGGATGTGAGGAGTGTGTGCGGAAGAATGGACCAAAATCCACCTGAGCAATGCAGGCGACTAGTGTCTCCATACAGTATGTGAGGAGTGTGTGCAGAAGAATCGGCCAAAATCCACCTGAGCAATGCAGGCGACTAGTGTCTCCATACAGGATGTGAGGAGTGTGTGCGGAAGAATGGGCCAAAATCCACCTGAGCAATGCAGGTGACTAGTGTCTCCATACAGTATGTGAGGAGTGTGTGCAGAAGAATGGGCCAAAATCCACCTGAGCAATGCAGGCGACTAGTGTCTCCATACAGGATGTGAGGAGTGTGTGCGGAAGAATGGACCAAAATCCACCTGAGCAATGCAGGCGACTAGTGTCTCCATACAGGATGTGAGGAATGTGTGCGGAAGAATGGCCAAAATCCACCTGAGCAATGCAGGGGACTAGTGTCTCCATACAGGATGTGAGGAGTGTGTGCGGAAGAATGGACCAAAATCCACCTGAGCAATGCAGGCGACTAGTGTCTCCATACAGGATGTGAGGAGTGTGTGCGGAAGAATGGGCCAAAATCCACCTGAGCAATGCAGGCGACTAGTGTCTCCATACAGGATGTGAGGAGTGTGTGCAGAAGAATGGGCCAAAATCCACCTGAGCAATGCAGGCGACTAGTGTCTCCATACAGGATGTGAGGAGTGTGTGCGGAAGAATGGCCAAAATCCACCTGAGCAATGCAGGTGACTAGTGTCTCCATACAGGATGTGAGGAGTGTGTGCGGAAGAATGGGCCAAAATCCACCTGAGCAATGCAGGTGACTAGTGTCTCCATACAGGATGTGAGGAGTGTGTGTGGAAGAATGGGCCAAAATCCACCTGAGCAATGCAGGCGACTAGTGTCTCCATACAGGATGTGAGGAGTGTGTGTGGAAGAATGGACCAAAATCCACCTGAGCAATGCAGGCGACTAGTGTCTCCATACAGGATGTGAGGAGTGTGTGCGGAAGAATGGGGTAAAATCCACCTGAGCAATGCAGGCGACTAGTGTCTCCATACAGGATGTGAGGAGTGTGTGCGGAAGAATGGGCCAAAATCCACCTGAGCAATGCAGGCGACTAGTGTCTCCATACAGGATGTGAGGAGTGTGTGTGGAGGAATGGGCCAAAATCCACCTGAGCAATGCAGGCGACCAGTGTCTCCATACAGGATGTGAGGAGTGTGTGTGGAAGAATGGGCCAAAATCCACCTGAGCAATGCAGGCGACTAGTGTCTCCATACAGGGTGTGAGGAGTGTGTGCGGAAGAATGGACCAAAATCCACCTGAGCAATGCAGGCGACTAGTGTCTCCATACAGGATGTGAGGAGTGTGTGCGGAAGAATGGACCAAAATCCACCTGAGCAATGCAGGCGACTAGTGTCTCCATACAGGATGTGAGGAGTGTGTGCGGAAGAATGGACCAAAATCCACCTGAGCAATGCAGGCGACTAGTGTCTCCATACAGGATATGAGGAGTGTGTGCAGAAGAATGGGCCAAAATCCACCTGAGCAATGCAGGCGACTAGTGTCTCCATACAGGATGTGAGGAGTGTGTGCAGAAGAATGGGCCATAATCCACCTGAGCAATGCAGGCGACTAGTGTCTCCATACAGGATGTGAGGAGTGTGTGCGGAAGAATGGGGCAAAATCCACTTGAGCAATGCAGGTGACTAGTGTCTCCATACAGGATCTGAGGAGCGTGTGCGGAAGAATGGGCCAAACTCCACCTGAGCAATGCAGGTGACTAGTGTCTCCATACAGGATGTGAGGAGTGTGTGCGGAAGAATGGACCAAAATCCACCTGAGCAATGCAGGCGACTAGTGTCTCCATACAGGATGTGAGGAGTGTGTGCGGAAGAATGGGCCAAATCCACCTGAGCAATGCAGGCGACTAGTGTCTCCATACAGGATGTGAGGAGTGTGTGCGGAAGAATGGCCAAAATCCTCCTGAGCAATTCAGGCGACTAGTGTCTCCATACAGGATGTGAGGAGTGTGTGCGGAAGAATGGACCAAAATCCACCTGAGCAATGCAGGCGACTAGTGTCTCCATACAGGATGTGAGGAGTGTGTGCGGAAGAACGGGCCAAAATCCACCTGAGCAATGCAGGCGACTAGTGTCTCCATACAGGATGTGAGGAGTGTGTGTGGAAGAATGGACCAAAATCCACCTGAGCAATGCAGGCGACTAGTGTCTCCATACAGGATGTGAGGAGTGTGTGCGGAAGAATGGGCCAAAATCCACCTGAGCAATACAGGTGACTAGTGTCTCCATACAGGATGTGAGGAGTGTGTGCGGAAGAATGGGCCAAAATCCACCTGAGCAATGCAGGCGACTAGTGTCTCCATACAGGATGTGAGGAGTGTGTGCGGAAGAATGGGCCAAAATCCACCTGAGCAATGCAGGTGACTAGTGTCTCCATACAGGATGTGAGGAGTGTGTGCGGAAGAATGGACCAAAATCCACCTGAGCAATGCAGGTGACTAGTGTCTCCATACAGGATGTGAGGAGTGTGTGTGGAAGAATGGGCCAAAATCCACCTGAGCAATGCAGGGACTAGTGTCTCCATACAGGATGTGAGGAGTGTGTGCGGAAGAATGGGCCAAAATCCACCTGAGCAATGCAGGCGACTTGTGTCTCCATACAGGATGTGAGGAGTGTGTGCGGAAGAATGGGCCAAAATCCACCTGAGCAATGCAGGCGACCAGTGTCTCCATACAGGATGTGAGGAGTGTGTGCGGAAGAATGGGCCAAAATCCACCTGAGCAATGCAGGCGACCAGTGTCTCCATACAGGATGTGAGGAGTGTGTGCGGAAGAATGGTCCAAAATCCACCTGAGCAATACAGGTGACTAGTGTCTCCATACAGGATGTGAGGAGTGTGTGTGCGGAAGAATGGGCCAAAATCCACCTGAGCAATGCAGGCGACTAGTGTCTCCATACAGGATGTGAGGAGTGTGTGCGGAAGAATGGGCCAAAATCCACCTGAGCAATGCAGGCGACTAGTGTCTCCATACAGGATGTGAGGAGTGTGTGTGCGGAAGAATGGCCCAAAATCCACCTGAGCAATGCAGGAGACTAGTGTCTCCATACAGGATGTGAGGAGTGTGTGCGGAAGAATGGACCAAAATCCACATGAGCAATGCTGGTGACTAGTGTCTCCATACAGGATGTGAGGAGTGTGTGCGGAAGAATGGGCCAAAATCCACCTGAGCAATGCAGGTGACTAGTGTCTCCATACAGGATGTGAGGAGTGTGTGCAGAAGAATGGGCCAAAATCCACCTGAGCAATGCAGGCGACTAGTGTCTCCATACAGGATGTGAGGAGTGTGTGCGGAAGAATGGCCAAAATCCACCTGAGCAATGCAGGTGACTAGTGTCTCCATACAGGATGTGAGGAGTGTGTGCGGAAGAATGGTCCAAAATCCACCTGAGCAATGCAGGTGACTAGTGTCTCCATACAGGATGTGAGGAGTGTGTGCGGAAGAATGGCCAAAATCCACCTGAGCAATGCAGGTGACTAGTGTCTCCATACAGGATGTGAGGAGTGTGTGCGGAAGAATGGACCAAAATCCACCTGAGCAATGCAGGTGACTAGTGTCTCCATACAGGATGTGAGGAGTGTGTGCGGAAGAATGGGCCAAAATCCACCTGAGCAATGCAGGTGACTAGTGTCTCCATACAGGATGTGAGGAGTGTGTGCGGAAGAATGGACCAAAATCCACCTGAGCAATGCAGGTGACTAGTGTCTCCATACAGGATGTGAGGAGTGTGTGTGGAAGAATGGGCCAAAATCCACCTGAGCAATGCAGGGACTAGTGTCTCCATACAGGATGTGAGGAGTGTGTGCGGAAGAATGGGCCAAAATCCACCTGAGCAATGCAGGCGACTTGTGTCTCCATACAGGATGTGAGGAGTGTGTGCGGAAGAATGGGCCAAAATCCACCTGAGCAATGCAGGCGACCAGTGTCTCCATACAGGATGTGAGGAGTGTGTGCGGAAGAATGGGCCAAAATCCACCTGAGCAATGCAGGCGACCAGTGTCTCCATACAGGATGTGAGGAGTGTGTGCGGAAGAATGGTCCAAAATCCACCTGAGCAATACAGGTGACTAGTGTCTCCATACAGGATGTGAGGAGTGTGTGTGCGGAAGAATGGGCCAAAATCCACCTGAGCAATGCAGGCGACTAGTGTCTCCATACAGGATGTGAGGAGTGTGTGCGGAAGAATGGGCCAAAATCCACCTGAGCAATGCAGGCGACTAGTGTCTCCATACAGGATGTGAGGAGTGTGTGTGCGGAAGAATGGCCCAAAATCCACCTGAGCAATGCAGGCGACTAGTGTCTCCATACAGGATGTGAGGAGTGTGTGCGGAAGAATGGACCAAAATCCACATGAGCAATGCTGGTGACTAGTGTCTCCATACAGGATGTGAGGAGTGTGTGCGGAAGAATGGGCCAAAATCCACCTGAGCAATGCAGGTGACTAGTGTCTCCATACAGGATGTGAGGAGTGTGTGCGGAAGAATGGGCCAAAATCCACCTGAGCAATGCAGGCGACTAGTGTCTCCATACAGGATGTGAGGAGTGTGTGCGGAAGAATGGCCAAAATCCACCTGAGCAATGCAGGTGACTAGTGTCTCCATACAGGATGTGAGGAGTGTGTGCGGAAGAATGGTCCAAAATCCACCTGAGCAATGCAGGTGACTAGTGTCTCCATACAGGATGTGAGGAGTGTGTGCGGAAGAATGGGCCAAAATCCACCTGAGCAATGCAGGCGACTAGTGTCTCCATACAGGATGTGAGGAGTGTGTGCGGAAGAATGGGCCAAAATCCACCTGAGCAATGCAGGTGACTAGTGTCTCCATACAGGATGTGAGGAGTGTGTGTGCGGAAGAATGGGCCAAAATCCACCTGAGCAATGCAGGCGACTAGTGTCTCCATACAGGATGTGAGGAGTGTGTGCGGAAGAATGGCCCAAAATCCACCTGAGCAATGCAGGTGACTAGTGTCTCCATACAGGATGTGAGGAGTGTGTGTGGAAGAATGGGCCAAAATCCACCTGAGCAATGCAGGCGACTAGTGTCTCCATACAGGATGTGAGGAGTGTGTGCGGAAGAATGGCCCAAAATCCACCTGAGCAATGCAGGCGACTAGTGTCTCCATACAGGATGTGAGGAGTGTGTGCGGAAGAATGGCCCAAAATCCACCTGAGCAATGCAGGTGACTAGCGTCTCCATACAGGATCTGAGGAGTGTGTGCAGAAGAATGGGCCAAAATCCACCTGAGCAATGCAGGCGACTAGTGTCTCCATACAGGATGTGAGGAGCGTGTGCGGAAGAATGGGCCAAACTCCACCTGAGCAATGCAGGTGACTAGTGTCTCCATACAGGATGTGAGGAGTGTGTGCAGAAGAATGGACCAAAATCCAACTGAGCAATGCAGGTGACTAGTGTCTCCATACAGGATGTGAGGAGTGTGTGTGCGGAAGAATGGACCAAAATCCACCTGAGCAATGCAGGTGACTAGTGTCTCCATACAGGATGTGAGGAGTGTGTGTGGAAGAATGGGCCAAAATCCACCTGAGCAATGCAGGCGACTAGTGTCTCCATACAGGGTGTGAGGAGTGTGTGCGGAAGAATGGACCAAAATCCACCTGAGCAATGCAGGCGACCAGTGTCTCCATACAGGATGTGAGGAGTGTGTGCGGAAGAATGGGCCAAATCCACCTGAGCAATGCAGGCGACTAGTGTCTCCATACAGGATGTGAGGAGTGTGTGCGGAAGAATGGGCCAAAATCCTCCTGAGCAATTCAGGCGACTAGTGTCTCCATACAGGATGTGAGGAGTGTGTGCGGAAGAATGGGCCAGCATCCACCTGAGCAATGCAGGCGACTAGTGTCTCCATACAGGATGTGAGGAGTGTGTGCGGAAGAATGGGCCAAAATCCACCTGAGCAATGCAGGTGACTAGTGTTTCCATACAGGATGTGAGGAGTGTGTGCGGAAGAATGGGCCAAAACCCACCTGAGCAATGCAGGCGACTAGTGTCTCCATACAGGATGTGAGGAGTGTGTGCGGAAGAATCGGCCAAAATCCACCTGAGCAATGCAGGTGACTAGTGTCTCCATACAGGATGTGAGGAGTGTGTGCGGAAGAATGGGCCAAAATCCACCTGAGCAATGCAGGGGACTAGTGTTTCCATACAGGATGTGAGGAGTGTGTGCGGAAGAATGGGCCAAAACCCACCTGAGCAATGCAGGCGACTAGTGTCTCCATACAGGATGTGAGGAGTGTGTGCGGAAGAATGGGCCAAAATCCACCTGAGCAATGCAGGTGACTAGTGTCTCCATACAGGATGTGAGGAGTGTGTGCGGAAGAATGGGCCAAAATCCACCTGAGCAATGCAGGTGACTAGTGTCTCCATACATGATGTGAGGAGTGTGTGCGGAAGAATGGGCCAAAATCCACCTGAGCAATGCAGGTGACTAGTGTCTCCATACAGGATGTGAGGAGTGTGTGCGGAAGAATGGGCCAAAATCCACCTGAGCAATGCAGGTGACTAGTGTCTCCATACAGGATATGAGGAGTGTGTGCGGAAGAATGGACCAAAATCCACCTGAGCAATGCAGGGGACTAGTGTTTCCATACAGGATGTGAGGAGTGTGTGCGGAAGAATGGGCCAAAACCCACCTGAGCAATGCAGGCGACTAGTGTCTCCATACAGGATGTGAGGAGTGTGTGCGGAAGAATGGGCCAAAATCCACCTGAGCAATGCAGGTGACTAGTGTCTCCATACAGGATGTGAGGAGTGTGTGCGGAAGAATGGGCCAAAATCCACCTGAGCAATGCAGGTGACTAGTGTCTCCATACATGATGTGAGGAGTGTGTGCGGAAGAATGGGCCAAAATCCACCTGAGCAATGCAGGTGACTAGTGTCTCCATACAGGATGTGAGGAGTGTGTGCGGAAGAATGGGTCAAAATCCACCTGAGCAATGCAGGCGACTAGTGTCTCCATACAGGATGTGAGGAGTGTGTGCGGAAGAATGGGCCAAAATCCACCTGAGCAATGCAGGTGACTAGTGTCTCCATACAGGATGTGAGGAGTGTGTGCGGGGGAAGAATGGGCCAAAATCCACCTGAGCAATGCAGGTGACTAGTGTCTCCATACAGGATGTGAGGAGTGTGTGCGGAAGAATGGGCCCAAATCCACCTGAGCAATGCAGGCGACTAGTGTCTCCATACAGGATGTGAGGAGTGTGTGCGGAATAATGGTCCAATATCCACCTGAGCAATGCAGGTGACTAGTGTCTCCATACAGGATGTGAGGAGTGTGTGCGGAAGAATGGGCCAAAATCCACCTGAGCAATGCAGGCGACTAGTGTCTCCATACAGGATGTGAGGAGTGTGTGTGCAGAAGAATGGCCCAAAATCCACCTGAGCAATGCAGGTGACTAGTGTCTCCATACAGGATGTGAGGAGTGTGTGTGGAAGAATGGGCCAAAATCCACCTGAGCAATGCAGGTGACTAGTGTCTCCATACAGGATGTGAGGAGTGTGTGCGGAAGAATGGTCCAAAATCCACCTGAGCAATACAGGTGACTAGTGTCTCCATACAGGATGTGAGGAGTGTGTGTGCGGAAGAATGGGCCAAAATCCACCTGAGCAATGCAGGCGACTTGTGTCTCCATACAGGATGTGAGGAGTGTGTGCGGAAGAATGGTCCAAAATCCACCTGAGCAATGCAGGTGACTAGTGTCTCCATACAGGATGTGAGTAGTGTGTGTGCGGAAGAATGGGCCAAAATCCACCTGAGCAATGCAGGCGACTAGTGCCTCCATACAGGATGTGAGGAGTGTGTGCGGAAGAATGGTCCAAAATCCACCTGAGCAATGCAGGCGACTAGTGTCTCCATACAGGATGTGAGGAGTGTGTGCGGAAGAATGGACAAAATCCACCTGAGCAATGCAGGCGACCAGTGTCTCCATACAGGATGTGAGGAGTGTGTGCGGAAGAATGGTCCAAAATCCACCTGAGCAATACAGGTGACTAGTGTCTCCATACAGGATGTGAGGAGTGTGTGTGCGGAAGAATGGGCCAAAATCCACCTGAGCAATGCAGGCGACTAGTGTCTCCATACAGGATGTGAGGAGTGTGTGCGGAAGAATGGGCCAAAATCCACCTGAGCAATGCAGGCGACTAGTGTCTCCATACAGGATGTGAGGAGTGTGTGTGCGGAAGAATGGCCCAAAATCCACCTGAGCAATGCAGGCGACTAGTGTCTCCATACAGGATGTGAGGAGTGTGTGCGGAAGAATGGACCAAAATCCACATGAGCAATGCTGGTGACTAGTGTCTCCATACAGGATGTGAGGAGTGTGTGCGGAAGAATGGGCCAAAATCCACCTGAGCAATGCAGGTGACTAGTGTCTCCATACAGGATGTGAGGAGTGTGTGCGGAAGAATGGGCCAAAATCCACCTGAGCAATGCAGGCGACTAGTGTCTCCATACAGGATGTGAGGAGTGTGTGCGGAAGAATGGCCAAAATCCACCTGAGCAATGCAGGTGACTAGTGTCTCCATACAGGATGTGAGGAGTGTGTGCGGAAGAATGGTCCAAAATCCACCTGAGCAATGCAGGTGACTAGTGTCTCCATACAGGATGTGAGGAGTGTGTGCGGAAGAATGGGCCAAAATCCACCTGAGCAATGCAGGCGACTAGTGTCTCCATACAGGATGTGAGGAGTGTGTGCGGAAGAATGGGCCAAAATCCACCTGAGCAATGCAGGTGACTAGTGTCTCCATACAGGATGTGAGGAGTGTGTGTGCGGAAGAATGGGCCAAAATCCACCTGAGCAATGCAGGCGACTAGTGTCTCCATACAGGATGTGAGGAGTGTGTGCGGAAGAATGGCCCAAAATCCACCTGAGCAATGCAGGTGACTAGTGTCTCCATACAGGATGTGAGGAGTGTGTGTGGAAGAATGGGCCAAAATCCACCTGAGCAATGCAGGCGACTAGTGTCTCCATACAGGATGTGAGGAGTGTGTGCGGAAGAATGGCCCAAAATCCACCTGAGCAATGCAGGCGACTAGTGTCTCCATACAGGATGTGAGGAGTGTGTGCGGAAGAATGGCCCAAAATCCACCTGAGCAATGCAGGTGACTAGCGTCTCCATACAGGATCTGAGGAGTGTGTGCAGAAGAATGGGCCAAAATCCACCTGAGCAATGCAGGCGACTAGTGTCTCCATACAGGATGTGAGGAGCGTGTGCGGAAGAATGGGCCAAACTCCACCTGAGCAATGCAGGTGACTAGTGTCTCCATACAGGATGTGAGGAGTGTGTGCAGAAGAATGGACCAAAATCCACCTGAGCAATGCAGGTGACTAGTGTCTCCATACAGGATGTGAGGAGTGTGTGTGCGGAAGAATGGACCAAAATCCACCTGAGCAATGCAGGTGACTAGTGTCTCCATACAGGATGTGAGGAGTGTGTGTGGAAGAATGGGCCAAAATCCACCTGAGCAATGCAGGCGACTAGTGTCTCCATACAGGGTGTGAGGAGTGTGTGCGGAAGAATGGACCAAAATCCACCTGAGCAATGCAGGCGACCAGTGTCTCCATACAGGATGTGAGGAGTGTGTGCGGAAGAATGGGCCAAATCCACCTGAGCAATGCAGGCGACTAGTGTCTCCATACAGGATGTGAGGAGTGTGTGCGGAAGAATGGGCCAAAATCCTCCTGAGCAATTCAGGCGACTAGTGTCTCCATACAGGATGTGAGGAGTGTGTGCGGAAGAATGGGCCAGCATCCACCTGAGCAATGCAGGCGACTAGTGTCTCCATACAGGATGTGAGGAGTGTGTGCGGAAGAATGGGCCAAAATCCACCTGAGCAATGCAGGTGACTAGTGTTTCCATACAGGATGTGAGGAGTGTGTGCGGAAGAATGGGCCAAAACCCACCTGAGCAATGCAGGCGACTAGTGTCTCCATACAGGATGTGAGGAGTGTGTGCGGAAGAATGGGCCAAAATCCACCTGAGCAATGCAGGTGACTAGTGTCTCCATACAGGATGTGAGGAGTGTGTGCGGAAGAATGGGCCAAAATCCACCTGAGCAATGCAGGGGACTAGTGTTTCCATACAGGATGTGAGGAGTGTGTGCGGAAGAATGGGCCAAAACCCACCTGAGCAATGCAGGCGACTAGTGTCTCCATACAGGATGTGAGGAGTGTGTGCGGAAGAATGGGCCAAAATCCACCTGAGCAATGCAGGTGACTAGTGTCTCCATACAGGATGTGAGGAGTGTGTGCGGAAGAATGGGCCAAAATCCACCTGAGCAATGCAGGTGACTAGTGTCTCCATACATGATGTGAGGAGTGTGTGCGGAAGAATGGGCCAAAATCCACCTGAGCAATGCAGGTGACTAGTGTCTCCATACAGGATGTGAGGAGTGTGTGCGGAAGAATGGGCCAAAATCCACCTGAGCAATGCAGGTGACTAGTGTCTCCATACAGGATATGAGGAGTGTGTGCGGAAGAATGGACCAAAATCCACCTGAGCAATGCAGGGGACTAGTGTTTCCATACAGGATGTGAGGAGTGTGTGCGGAAGAATGGGCCAAAACCCACCTGAGCAATGCAGGCGACTAGTGTCTCCATACAGGATGTGAGGAGTGTGTGCGGAAGAATGGGCCAAAATCCACCTGAGCAATGCAGGTGACTAGTGTCTCCATACAGGATGTGAGGAGTGTGTGCGGAAGAATGGGCCAAAATCCACCTGAGCAATGCAGGTGACTAGTGTCTCCATACATGATGTGAGGAGTGTGTGCGGAAGAATGGGCCAAAATCCACCTGAGCAATGCAGGTGACTAGTGTCTCCATACAGGATGTGAGGAGTGTGTGCGGAAGAATGGGTCAAAATCCACCTGAGCAATGCAGGCGACTAGTGTCTCCATACAGGATGTGAGGAGTGTGTGCGGAAGAATGGGCCAAAATCCACCTGAGCAATGCAGGTGACTAGTGTCTCCATACAGGATGTGAGGAGTGTGTGCGGGGGAAGAATGGGCCAAAATCCACCTGAGCAATGCAGGTGACTAGTGTCTCCATACAGGATGTGAGGAGTGTGTGCGGAAGAATGGGCCCAAATCCACCTGAGCAATGCAGGCGACTAGTGTCTCCATACAGGATGTGAGGAGTGTGTGCGGAAGAATGGTCCAATATCCACCTGAGCAATGCAGGTGACTAGTGTCTCCATACAGGATGTGAGGAGTGTGTGCGGAAGAATGGGCCAAAATCCACCTGAGCAATGCAGGCGACTAGTGTCTCCATACAGGATGTGAGGAGTGTGTGTGCAGAAGAATGGCCCAAAATCCACCTGAGCAATGCAGGTGACTAGTGTCTCCATACAGGATGTGAGGAGTGTGTGTGGAAGAATGGGCCAAAATCCACCTGAGCAATGCAGGTGACTAGTGTCTCCATACAGGATGTGAGGAGTGTGTGCGGAAGAATGGACCAAAATCCACCTGAGCAATGCAGGCGACTAGTGTCTCCATACAGGATGTGAGGAGTGTGTGTGCAGAAGAATGGCCCAAAATCCACCTGAGCAATGCAGGTGACTAGTGTCTCCATACAGGATGTGAGGAGTGTGTGCGGAAGAATGGTCCAAAATCCACCTGAGCAATACAGGTGACTAGTGTCTCCATACAGGATGTGAGGAGTGTGTGTGCGGAAGAATGGGCCAAAATCCACCTGAGCAATGCAGGCGACTTGTGTCTCCATACAGGATGTGAGGAGTGTGTGCGGAAGAATGGTCCAAAATCCACCTGAGCAATGCAGGTGACTAGTGTCTCCATACAGGATGTGAGTAGTGTGTGTGCGGAAGAATGGGCCAAAATCCACCTGAGCAATGCAGGCGACTAGTGCCTCCATACAGGATGTGAGGAGTGTGTGCGGAAGAATGGTCCAAAATCCACCTGAGCAATGCAGGCGACTAGTGTCTCCATACAGGATGTGAGGAGTGTGTGCGGAAGAATGGACAAAATCCACCTGAGCAATGCAGGCGACTAGTGTCTCCATACAGGATGTGAGGAGTGTGTGCGGAAGAATGGTCCAAAATCCACCTGAGCAATGCAGGCGACTAGTGTCTCCATACAGGATGTGAGGAGTGTGTGCGGAAGAATGGGCCAAAATCCACCTGAGCAATGCAGGCGACTAGTGTCTCCATACAGGATGTGAGGAGTGTGTGCGGAAGAATGGTCCAAAATCCACCTGAGCAATGCAGGTGACTAGTGTCTCCATACAGGATGTGAGGAGTGTGTGCGGAAGAATGGGCCAAAATCCACCTGAGCAATGCAGGCGACTAGTGTCTCCATACAGGATGTGAGGGGTGTGTGCGGAAGAATGGGCCAAAATCCACCTGAGCAATGCAGGTGACTAGTGTCTCCATACAGGATGTGAGGAGTGTGTGCGGAAGAATGGGCCAAAATCCACCTGAGCAATGCAGGTGACTAGTGTCTCCATACAGGATGTGAGGAGTGTGTGTGCGGAAGAATGGCCCAAAATCCACCTGAGCAATGCAGGCGACTAGTGTCTCCATACAGGATGTGAGGAGTGTGTGCGGAAGAATGGCCCAAAATCCACCTGAGCAATGCAGGCGACTAGTGTCTCCATACAGGGTGTGAGGAGTGTGTGCGGAAGAATGGACCAAAATCCACCTGAGCAATGCAGGCGACTAGTGTCTCCATACAGGATGTGAGGAGTGTGTGCGGAAGAATGGACCAAAATCCACCTGAGCAATGCAGGCGACTAGTGTCTCCATACAGGATGTGAGGAGTGTGTGCGGAAGAATGGACCAAAATCCACCTGAGCAATGCAGGCGACTAGTGTCTCCATACAGGATGTGAGGAGTGTGTGCGGAAGAATGGGCCAAAATCCACCTGACCAATGCAGGTGACTAGTGTCTCCATACAGGATGTGAGGAGTGTGTGCGGAAGAATGGGCCAAAATCCACCTGAGCAATGTAGGCGACTAGTGTCTCCATACAGGATGTGAGGAGTGTGTGCGGAAGAATGGGCCAAAATCCACCTGAGCAATGCAGGTGACTAGTGTCTCCATACAGGATGTGAGGAGTGTGTGCGGAAGAATGGCCAAAATCCACCTGAGCAATGCAGGCGACTAGTGTCTCCATACAGGATGTGAGGAGTGTGTGCGGAAGAATGGGCCAAAATCCACCTGAGCAATGCAGGCGACTAGTGTCTCCATACAGGATGTGAGGAGTGTGTGCAGAAGAATGGGCCAAAATCCACCTGAGCAATGCAGGCGACTAGTGTCTCCATACAGGGTGTGAGGAGTGTGTGTGGAAGAATGGCCCAAAATCCACCTGAGCAATGCAGGCGATTAGTGTCTCCATACAGGATGTGAGGAGTGTGTGTGGAAGAATGGGCCAAAATCCACCTGAGCAATGCAGGCGACTAGTGTCTCCATACAGGATGTGAGGAGTGTGTATGCGGAAGAATGGACCAAAATCCACCTGAGCAATGCAGGTGACCAGTGTCTCCATACAGGATGTGAGGAGTGTGTGCAGAAGAATGGGCCAAACTCCACCTGAGCAATGCAGGCGACTAGTGTCTCCATACAGGATGTGAGGAGTGTGTGCGGAAGAATGGACCAAAATCCACCTGAGCAATGCAGGTGACTAGTGTCTCCATACAGGATGTGAGGAGTGTGTGCTGAAGAATGGGCCAAAATCCACCTGAGCAATGCAGGCGACTAGTGTCTCTATACAGGATGTGAGGAGTGTGTGTGCGGAAGAATGGGCCAAAATCCACCTGAGCAATGCAGGGACTAGTGTCTCCATACAGGATGTGAGGAGTGTGTGCGGAAGAATGGGCCAAAATTCACCTGAGCACTGCAGGCGACTAGTGTCTCCATACAGGATGTGAGGAGTGTGTGCGGAAGAATGGGCCAAAATCCACCTGAGCAATGCAGGTGACTAGTGTCTCCATACAGGATGTGAGGAGTGTGTGCGGAGGAAGAATGGGCCAAAATCCACCTGAGCAATGCAGGTGACTAGTGTCTCCATACAGGATGTGAGGAGTGTGTGCGGAAGAATGGGCCAAAATCCACCTGAGCAATGCAGGTGACTAGTGTCTCCATACAGGATGTGAGGAGTGTGTGCGGAGGAATGGGCCAAAATCCACCTGAGCAATGCAGGTGACTAGTGTCTCCATACAGGATGTGAGGAGTGTGTGCGGAAGAATGGACCAAAATCCACCTGAGCAATGCAGGTGACTAGTGTCTCCATACAGAATGTGAGGAGTGTGTGCGGAAGAATGGGCCAAAATCCACCTGAGCAATGCAGGCGACTAGTGTCTCCATACAGGATGTGAGGAGTGTGTGTGCGGAAGAATGGGCCAAAATCCACCTGAGCAATGCAGGCGACTAGTGTCTCCATACAGGATGTGAGGAGTGTGTGCGGAAGAATGGCCCAAAATCCACCTGAGCAATGCAGGTGACTAGTGTCTCCATACAGGATGTAAGGAGTGTGTGCGGAAGAATGGGCCAAAATCCACCTGAGCAATGCAGGCGACTAGTGTCTCCATACAGGATGTGAGGAGTGTGTGCGGAAGAATGGACCAAAATCCACCTGAGCAATGCAGGCGACTAGTGTCTCCATACAGGATGTGAGGAGTGTGTGCGGTAGAATGGTACAAAATCCACCTGAGCAATGCAGGCGACTAGTGTCTTTATACAGGAGGTGAGGAGTGTGTGCGGAAGAATGGCCAAAATCCACCTGAGCAATGCAGGCGACTAGTGTCTCCATACAGGATGTGAGGAGTGTGTGCGGAAGAATGGGCCAAAATCCACCAGAGCAATGCAGGCGACCAGTGTCTCCATACAGGATGTGAGGAGTGTGTGCGGAAGAATGGGCCAAAATCCCACCTGAGCAATGCAGGTGACTAGTGTCTCCATACAGGATGTGAGGAGTGTGTGCGGAAGAATGGGCCAAAATCCACCAGAGCAATGCAGGCGACTAGTGTCTCCATACAGGATGTGAGGAGTGTGTGCGGAAGAATGGGCCAAAATCCACCAGAGCAATGCAGGCGACTAGTGTCTTTATACAGGAGGTGTCTGGAGCTTCAGCACCAACAAATGGGAATGTACTAAGTATTCTTTGTATTGATTACATTTCAGTGATGGGTTTAGTAATTTCTCATTATTACACATAATTTATGGACATCTATTGTTTCATCTCTTTGCCTGTGAGGACGGGATGGGTTGTTACTGACATCTGGTGAGAAATTCATGTCAGTAGCAGCTATAGCAATATTCAGAAAATTGTTGACGTGTTCAATACTTATTTCACCTGATATATGTATGTGTGTACTAGAAACAGGGTAAGGGGTGCACCGTGCCACTAGAGCAGAGTAAGGGATGCACCGTGCCACTAGAAACAGGGTAAGGGGCGCACCGTGCCACTAGAGCAGGGTAAGGGGCGCACCGTGCCACTAGAGCAGGGTAAGGGGTGCACCGTGCCACTAGAGCAGAGTAAGGGATGCACCGTGCCACTAGAAACAGGGTAAGGGGTGCACCGTGCCACTAGAGCAGAGTAAGGGATGCACCGTGCCACTAGAAACAGGGTAAGGGGTGCACCGTGCCACTAGAGCAGGGTAAGGGGCGCACCGTGCCACTAGAGCAGGGTAAGGGGTGCACCGTGCCAGTAGAAACAGGGTAAGGGGTGCACTGTGCCACAAGAACAGAGTAAGGGGCGCACCGTGCCACTAGAGCAGGGTAAGGGGCGCACCATGCCACTAGAGCATGGTAAGGGGCGCACCATGCCACTAGAGCAGGGTAAGGGGTGCACTGTGCCACTAGAGCAGGGTAAGGGGTGCACTGTGCCACTAGAGCATGGTAAGGGGTGCACCATGCCACTAGAGCAGGGTAAGGGGCGCACCATGCCACTAGAGCATGGTAAGGGGGGCACCGTGCCACTAGAGCAGGGTAAGGGGTGCACCATGCCACTAGAGCAGGGTAAGGGGTGCACCATGCCACTAGAGCAGGGTAAGGGGCGCACCGTGCCACTAGAGCAGGGTAAGGGGTGCACTGTGCCACTAGAGCAGGGTAAGGGGTGCACTGTGCCACTAGAAACAGGGTAAGGGGTGCACCGTGCCACTAGAACAGAGTAAGGGGCGCACCATGCCACTAGAGCAGGGTAAGGGGGGCACCGTGCCACTAGAGCAGGGTAAGGGGCGCACCGTGCCACTAGAAACAGGGTAAGGGGTGCACCATGCCACTAGAGCAGGGTAAGGGGCGCACCATGCCACTAGAGAAGGGTAAGGGGGGCACCGTGCCACTAGAGCAGGGTAAGGGGTGCACTTTGCCACTAGAACAGGGTAAGGGGCGCACCATGCCACTAGAGCAGGGTAAGGGGGGCACCGTGCCACTAGAGCAGGGTAAGGGGTGCACTGTGTTACTAGAGCAGGGTAAGGGGCGCACCATGCCACTAGAACAGGGTAAGGGGCGCATCGTGCCACTAGAGCAGGGTAAGGGGTGCACCGTGCCACTAGAGCAGGGTAAGGGGGGCACCGTGCCACTAGAGGAGGGTAAGGGGTGCACCATGCCACTAGAGCAGGGTAAGGGGTGCACCATGCCACTAGAGCAGGGTAAGGGGCGCATCATGCCACTAGAGCAGGGTAAGGGGCGCACCATGCCACTAGAGCAGAGTAAGGGGCGCATCATGCCACTAGAGCAGGGTAAAGGGCGCACCATGCCACTAGAGCAGGGTAAGGGGAGCATCGTGCCACTAGAGCAGG
Organism: Anomaloglossus baeobatrachus; assembly: GCF_048569485.1. Classification (NCBI taxonomy): domain Eukaryota; kingdom Metazoa; phylum Chordata; class Amphibia; order Anura; family Aromobatidae; genus Anomaloglossus; species Anomaloglossus baeobatrachus. The sequence continues at coordinate 701,633,972 of NC_134356.1, forward strand.
GTAAGGGGTGCACTGCGCCACTAGAGCAGGGTAAGGGGTGCACTGTGCTACTAGAACAGGGTAAGGGGTGCACCGTTCCACTAGGGGAGGGTAAGGGGTGCACCGTGCCACTAGAGCAGGGTAAGGGGGCCACCGTGCCACTAGAGCAGGGTAAGGGGCGCACCGTGCCACTAGAGCAGGGTAAGGGGGCCACCGTGCCACTAGAGCAGGGTAAGGGGCGCATCATGCCACTAGAGCAGGGTAAGGGGCGCATCATGTCACTAGAGCAGGGTAAGGGGCGCATCATGCCACTAGAGCAGGGTAAAGGGCGCACCATTCCACTAGAGCAGGGTAAGGGGCGCACCGTGCCACTAGAGCAGGGTAAGGGGGCCACCGTGCCACTAGAGCAGGGTAAGGGGCGCACCGTGCCACTAGAGCAGGGTAAGGGGGCCACCGTGCCACTAGAGCAGGGTAAGGGGCGCATCATGCCACTAGAGCAGGGTAAGGGGCGCATCATGTCACTAGAGCAGGGTAAGGGGCGCATCATGCCACTAGAGCAGGGTAAAGGGCGCACCATGCCACTAGAGCAGGGTAAGGGGAGCATCGTGCCACTAGAGCAGGGTAAGGGGTGCACTTTGCCACTAGAACAGGGTAAGGGGCGCACCATGCCACTAGAGCAGGGTAAGGGGGGCACCGTGCCACTAGAGCAGGGTAAGGGGTGCACTGTGTTACTAGAGCAGGGTAAGGGGCGCACCATGCCACTAGAACAGGGTAAGGGGCGCATCGTGCCACTAGAGCAGGGTAAGGGGTGCACCGTGCCACTAGAGCAGGGTAAGGGGGGCACCGTGCCACTAGAGGAGGGTAAGGGGTGCACCATGCCACTAGAGCAGGGTAAGGGGTGCACCATGCCACTAGAGCAGGGTAAGGGGCGCATCATGCCACTAGAGCAGGGTAAGGGGCGCACCATGCCACTAGAGCAGAGTAAGGGGCGCATCATGCCACTAGAGCAGGGTAAAGGGCGCACCATGCCACTAGAGCAGGGTAAGGGGAGCATCGTGCCACTAGAGCAGGGTAAGGGGTGCACTGCGCCACTAGAGCAGGGTAAGGGGTGCACTGTGCTACTAGAACAGGGTAAGGGGTGCACCGTTCCACTAGGGGAGGGTAAGGGGTGCACCGTGCCACTAGAGCAGGGTAAGGGGGCCACCGTGCCACTAGAGCAGGGTAAGGGGCGCACCGTGCCACTAGAGCAGGGTAAGGGGGCCACCGTGCCACTAGAGCAGGGTAAGGGGCGCATCATGCCACTAGAGCAGGGTAAGGGGCGCATCATGTCACTAGAGCAGGGTAAGGGGCGCATCATGCCACTAGAGCAGGGTAAAGGGCGCACCATTCCACTAGAGCAGGGTAAGGGGCGCACCGTGCCACTAGAGCAGGGTAAGGGGGCCACCGTGCCACTAGAGCAGGGTAAGGGGCGCACCGTGCCACTAGAGCAGGGTAAGGGGGCCACCGTGCCACTAGAGCAGGGTAAGGGGCGCATCATGCCACTAGAGCAGGGTAAGGGGCGCATCATGTCACTAGAGCAGGGTAAGGGGCGCATCATGCCACTAGAGCAGGGTAAAGGGCGCACCATGCCACTAGAGCAGGGTAAGGGGAGCATCGTGCCACTAGAGCAGGGTAAGGGGTGCACCGTGCCACTAGAGCAGGGTAAAGGGCGCACCATGCCACTAGAGCAGGGTAAGGGGAGCATCGTGCCACTAGAGCAGGGTAAAGGGCGCACCATGCCACTAGAGCAGGGTAAGGGGAGCATCGTGCCACTAGAGCAGGGTAAAGGGCGCACCATGCCACTAGAGCAGGGTAAGGGGAGCATCGTGCCACTAGAGCAGGGTAAAGGGCGCACCATGCCACTAGAGCAGGGTAAGGGGTGCACCGTGCCACTAGAGCAGGGTAATGGGCGCACCATGCCACTAGAGCAGGGTAAGGGGAGCATCGTGCCACTAGAGCAGGGTAAAGGGCGCACCATGCCACTAGAGCAGGGTAAGGGGAGCATCGTGCCACTAGAGCAGGGTAAGGGGTGCACTGCGCCACTAGAGTAGGGTAAGGGGTGCACCGTGCCACTAGAACAGGGTAAGGGGTGCACCGTTCCACTAGGGGAGGGTAAGGGGTGCACCGTGCCACTAGAGCAGGGTAAGGGGGGCACCGTGCCAATAGAGGAGGGTAAGGGGTGCACCATGCCACTAGAGCAGGGTAAGGGGTGCACCGTGCCACTAGAGCAGGGTAAGGGGCGCACTGTGCCACTAGAGCAGGGTAAGGGACGCATCATGCCACTAGAGCAGGGTAAAGGGCGCACCATGCCACTAGAGCAGGGTAAGGGGTGCACCATGCCACTAGAGCAGGGTAAGGGGCGCATCATGCCACTAGAGCAGGGTAAGGGGTGCACCATGCCACTAGAGCAGGGTAAGGGGCGCATCATGCCACTAGAGCAGGGTAAAGGGTGCACTGCGCCACTAGAGCAGGGTAAGGGGTGCACTGTGCCACTAGAACAGGGTAAGGGGTGCACCGTTCCACTAGGGGAGGGTAAGGGGTGCACCGTGCCACTAGAGCAGGGTAAGGGGGGCACCGTGCCACTAGAGAAGGGTAAGGGGTGCACCGTGCCACTAGAGCAGGGTAAGGGGGGCACCGTGCCACTAGAGAAGGGTAAGGGGTGCACCGTGCCACTAGAGCAGGGTAAGGGGGGCACCTTTCTCCTCTGTCCACACAACATGCTCCTCACCACAGGGGAGTCGAGCCTTGTGATTCTTTCTGCTAATGAGAGGTTTGGTCACTGCAGAGTGGGCTTCAGTCCAAATGCTCTTACACATCGTGACACTGTATAACAAGACAGATCCTTACACTGATCAGTGCTGAACTGGCGGCAATTGCAGCTGCAGTGTGGGAACGATTACCCATGGAAAGTCTCTGCATTATCCCGTCCTCTCTATGGAGAGTCTCTGCATTATCCCGTCCTCTCTATGGAGAGTCTCTGCATTATTCTGTCCTCTCTATGGAGAGTCTCCGCATTATCCCGTCCTCTCTATGGAGAGTCTCTGCATTATCCTGTCCTCTCTATGGAGAGTCTCTGCATTATTCTGTCCTCTCTATGGAGAGTCTCTGCATTATCCCGTCCTCTCTATGGAGAGTCTCCGCATTATCCCGTCCTCTCTATGGAAAGTCTCCGCATTATCCCGTCCTCTCTATGGAGAGTCTCCGCATTATCCCGTCCTCTCTATGGAGAGTCTCCGCATTATCCCGTCCTCTCTATGGAGAGTCTCCGCATTATCCCGTCCTCTCTATGGAAAGTCTCCGCATTATCCCGTCCTCTCTATGGAAAGTCTCCGCTTTATCCCGTCCTCTCTATGGAGAGTCTCCGCATTATCCCGTCCTCTCTATGGAAAGTCTCCACATTATCCCGTCCTCTCTATGGAAAGTCTCCGCATTATCCCGTCCTCTCTATGGAGAGTCTCCGCATTATCCCGTCCTCTCTATGGAGAGTCTCCGCATTATCCTGTGCTCTCTATGGAGAGTCTCCGCATTATCCCGTCCTCTCTATGGAAAGTCTCCACATTATCCCGTCCTCTCTATGGAGAGTCTCCGCATTATCCCGTCCTCTCTATGGAGAGTCTCCGCATTATTCTGTCCTCTCTATGGAGAGTCTCCTCATTATGCTGTCCTCTCTATGGAGAGTCTCCGCATTATCCTGTCCTCTCTATGAAGAGTCTCTGCATTATCCCGTCCTCTCTATGGAGAGTCTCCGCATTATCCCGTCCTCTCTATGGAAAGTCTCCGCATTATCCCCTCCTCTCTATGGAAAGTCTCCGCATTATCCTGTCCTCTCTATGGAGAGTCTCCGCATTATCCCGTCCTCTCTATGGAGAGTCTCCGCATTATCCCCTCCTCTCTATGGAAAGTCTCCGCATTATCCCATCCTCTCTATGGAGAGTCTCCGCATTATCCCGTCCTCTCTATGGAGAGTCTCTGCATTATCCTGTCCTCTCTATGGAGAGTCTCCGCATTATCCTGTCCTCTCTATGGAGAGTCTCCGCATTATTCCGTCCTCTCTATGGAGAGTCTCCGCATTATCCCGTCCTCTCTATGGAGAGTCTCTGCATTATCCCGTCCTCTCTATGGAAAGTCTCCGCATTATCCCCTCCTCTCTATGGAAAGTCTCCGCATTATCCCCTCCTCTCTATGGAAAGTCTCCGCATTATCCCCTCCTCTCTATGGAGAGTCTCTACATTATCCCGTCCTCTCTATGGAGAGTCTCTACATTATCCTGTCCTCTCTATGGAGGGTCTCCGCATTATCCTGCCCTCTCTATGGAGAGTCTCCGCATTATCCCGTCCTCTCTATGGAGAGTCTCCGCATTATCCCGTCCTCTCTATGGAGAGTCTCCGCATTATCCCCTCCTCTCTATGGAGAGTCTCTGCATTAGCCCCTCCTTTCTATGGAGAGTCTCTGCATTATCCCGTCCTCTCTATGGAGAGTCTCCGCATTATCCTGTCCTCTCTATGGAGAGTCTCCGCATTATCCCGTCCTCTCTATGGAGAGTCTCCGCATTATCCTGTCCTCTCTATGGAGAGTCTCCGCATTATCCCGTCCTCTCTATGGAGAGTCTCCGCATTATCCTGTCCTCTCTATGGAGAGTCTCCGCATTATCCCGTCCTCTCTATGGAGAGTCTCCGCATTATCCTGTCCTCTCTATGGAGAGTCTCCGCATTATCCCGTCCTCTCTATGGAAAGTCTCCGCATTATCCCTTCCTCTCTATGGAAAGTCTCCGCATTATCCCCTCCTCTCTATGGAAAGTCTCCGCATTATCCCGTCCTCTCTATGGAGAGTCTCCGCATTATCCCCTCCTCTCTATGGAGAGTCTCCGCATTATCCCCTCCTCTCTATGGAGAGTCTCCGCATTATCCCGTCCTCTCTATGGAGAGTCTCCGCATTATCCCGTCCTCTCTATGGAGAGTCTCTGCATTATCCCCTCCTCTCTATGGAAAGTCTCTGCATTATCCCGTCCTCTCTATGGAAAGTCTCCGCATTATCCCGTCCTCTCTATGGAAAGTCTCTGCATTATCCCCTCCTCTCTATGGAGAGTCTCTGCATTATCCCCTCCTCTCTATGGAGAGTCTCCGCATTATCCTGTCCTCTCTATGGAGAGTTTCCGCATTATTCTGTCCTCTCTATGGAGAGTCTCCGCATTATCCCCTCCTCTCTATGGAGAGTCTCCGCATTATTCTGTCCTCTCTATGGAGAGTCTCCGCATTATCCCGTCCTCTCTATGGAGAGTCTCCGCATTATCCCGTCCTCTCTATGGACAGTCTCCGCATTATCCCGTCCTCTCTATGGAGAGTCTCCGCATTATCCCGTCCTCTCTATGGAGAGTCTCCGCATTATCCCCTCCTCTCTATGGAGAGTCTCTGCATTATCCCCTCCTCTCTATGGAAAGTCTCTGTATTATCCCGTCCTCTCTATGGAGAGTCCCCGCATTATCCCGTCCTCTCTATGGAGAGTCTCCGCATTATCCCCTCCTCTCTATGGAGAGTCTCCGCATTATCCCCTCCTCTCTATGGAGAGTCTCCGCATTATCCCGTCCTCTCTATGGAGAGTCTCCGCATTATCCTGTCCTCTCTATGGAGAGTCTCCACATTATCCCATCCTCTCTATGGAGAGTCTCCGCATTATTCTGTCCTCTCTATGGAGAGTCTCCGCATTATCCCGTCCTCTCTATGGAGAGTCCCCGCATTATCCCGTCCTCTCTATGGAGAGTCTCTACATTATCCCGTCCTTTCTATGGAGAGTCTCCGCATTATCACGTCCTCTCTATGGAGAGTCCCCGCATTATCCCGTCCTCTCTATGGAGAGTCTCTACATTATCCCGTCCTCTCTATGGAGAGTCTCCGCATTATCCCGTCCTCTCTATGGAGAGTCTCTGCATTATCCCGTCCTCTCTATGGAAAGTCTCCGCATTATCCTGTCCTCTCTATGGAGAGTCTCCGCATTATCCCCTCCTCTCTATGGAGAGTCTCCGCATTATCCCCTCCTCTCTATGGAGAGTCTCCGCATTATCCCGTCCTCTCTATGGAGAGTCTCCGCATTATCCTGTCCTCTCTATGGAGAGTCTCCACATTATCCCATCCTCTCTATGGAGAGTCTCCGCATTATTCTGTCCTCTCTATGGAGAGTCTCCGCATTATCCCGTCCTCTCTATGGAGAGTCCCCGCATTATCCCGTCCTCTCTATGGAGAGTCTCTACATTATCCCGTCCTCTCTATGGAGAGTCTCCGCATTATCACGTCCTCTCTATGGAGAGTCCCCGCATTATCCCGTCCTCTCTATGGAGAGTCTCTACATTATCCCGTCCTCTCTATGGAGAGTCTCCGCATTATCCCGTCCTCTCTATGGAGAGTCTCTGCATTATCCCGTCCTCTCTATGGAAAGTCTCCGCATTATCCTGTCCTCTCTATGGAGAGTCTCCGCATTATCCCCTCCTCTCTATGGAGAGTCTCCGCATTATCCCCTCCTCTCTATGGAGAGTCTCCGCATTATCCCGTCCTCTCTATGGAGAGTCTCCGCATTATCCTGTCCTCTCTATGGAGAGTCTCCACATTATCCCGTCCTCTCTATGGAGAGTCTCCGCATTATCCCGTCCTCTCTATGGAGAGTCTCTGCATTATCCCCTCCTCTCTATGGAAAGTCTCTGCATTATCCCGTCCTCTCTATGGAGAGTCTCCGCATTATCCCGTCCTCTCTATGGAGAGTCCCCGCATTATCCCGTCCTCTCTATGGAGAGTCTCTACATTATCCCGTCCTCTCTATGGAGAGTCTCCGCATTATCCCGTCCTCTCTATGGAGAGTCTCTGCATTATCCCGTCCTCTCTATGGAGAGTCTCCGCATTATCCCGTCCTCTCTATGGAGAGTTTCCGCATTATTCTGTCCTCTCTATGGAGAGTCTCCGCATTATCCCCTCCTCTCTATGGAAAGTCTCCGCATTATCCCCTCCTCTCTATGGAAAGTCTCCGCATTAGCCCGTCCTCTCTATGGAGAGTCTCCGCATTATCCCGTCCTCCTTATGGAGAGTCTCTGCATTATCCCGTCCTCTCTATGAAGAGTCTCTGCATTATCCCGTCCTCTCTATGGAGAGTCTCCGCATTATTCTGTCCTCTCTATGGAGAGTCTCTGCATTATCCCGTCCTCTCTATGAAGAGTCTCTGCATTATCCCGTCCTCTCTATGGAGAGTCTCCGCATTATTCTGTCCTCTCTATGGAGAGTCTCTGCATTATCCCGTCCTCTCTATGGAGAGTCTCTGCATTATCCCGTCCTCTCTATGGAGAGTCTCTGCATTATCCCGTCCTCTCTATGGAGAGTCTCTGCATTATCCCGTCCTCTCTATGGAGAGTCTCTGCATTATCCCGTCCTCTCTATGGAGAGTCTCTGCATTATCCCGTCCTCTCTATGGAGAGTCTCTGCATTATCCCCTCCTCTCTATGGAGAGTCTCCGCATTATTCTGTCCTCTCTATGGAGAGTCTCTGCATTATCCCGTCCTCTCTATGGAGAGTCTCTGCATTATCCTGTCCTCTCTATGGAGAGTCTCTGCATTATCCTGTCCTCTCTATGGAGAGTCTCCGCATTATCCTGTCCTCTCTATGGAGAGTCTCTGCATTATCCCGTTCTCTCTATGGAGAGTCTCCGCATTATTCTGTCCTCTCTATGGAAAGTCTCCGCATTATCCCGTCCTCTCTATGGAGAGTCTCCGCATTATTCTGTCCTCTCTATGGAGAGTCTCTGCATTATCCCGTCCTCTCTATGGAGAGTCTCCGCATTATCCCGTCCTCTCTATGGAGAGTCTCCGCATTATCCCGCCCTCTCTATGGAGAGTCTCTGCATTATCCCGCCCTCTCTATGGAGAGTCTCCGCATTATCCCGTCCTCTCTATGGAAAGTCTCCGCATTATCCCGTCCTCTCTATGGAGAGTCTCCGCATTATCCCGTCCTCTCTATGGAGAGTCTCCGCATTATCCCGTCCTCTCTATGGAGAGTCTCCGCATTATCCCGTCCTCTCTATGGAGAGTCTCCGCATTATCCCGTCCTGTCTATGGAAAGTCTCCGCATTATCCCCTCCTCTCTATGGAAAGTCTCCGCATTATCCCGTCCTCTCTATGGGGAGTCTCTGCATTATCCCGTCCTCTCTATGGAAAGTCTCCGCATTATCCCGTCCTCTCTATGGAGAGTCTCCGCATTTTCCCTTCCTCTCTATGGGGAGTCTCTGCATTATCCCGTCCTCTCTATGGAAAGTCTCCGCATTATCCCGTCCTCTCTATGGGGAGTCTCTGCATTATCCCGTCCTCTCTATGGAAAGTCTCCGCATTATCCCGTCCTCTCTATGGGGAGTCTCCGCATTATCCCGTCCTCTGTATGGAAAGTCTCCGCATTATCCCCTCCTCTCTATGGAAAGTCTCCGCATTATCCCGTCCTCTCTATGGAGAGTCTCTGCATTATCCCGTCCTCTCTATGGAGAGTCTCCGCATTATTCTGTCCTCTCTATGGAGAGTCTCTGCATTATCCCGTCCTCTCTATGGAGAGTCTCCGCATTATCCCCTCCTCTCTATGGAGAGTCTCTGCATTATCCCGTCCTCTCTATGGACAGTCTCCGCATTATCCCGTCCTCTCTATGGAGAGTCTCCGCATTATCCCGTCCTCTCTATGGAGAGTCTCCGCATTATCCCGTCCTCTCTATGGAGAGTCTCCGCATTATCCCCTCCTCTCTATGGAGAGTCTCCGCATTATCCTATCCTTTCTATGGAGAGTCTCCGCATTATTCTGTCCTCTCTATGGAGAGTCTCCGCATTATCCCGTCCTCTCTATGGAGAGTCTCCGCATTATCCCGTCCTCTCTATGGAGAGTCTCCGCATTATCCTATCCTTTCTATGGAGAGTCTTTGCATTATCCCGTCCTCTCTATGGAGAGTCTCTGCATTATCCCGTCCTCTCTATGGAGAGTCTCCGCATTATCCCGTCCTCTCTATGGAGAGTCTCCGCATTATCCCGTCCTCTCTATGGAGAGTCTCCGCATTATCCCGTCCTCTCTATGGAGAGTCTCCGCATTATCCTATCCTTTCTATGGAGAGTCTTTGCATTATCCCGTCCTCTCTATGGAGAGTCTCTGCATTATCCCGTCCTCTCTATGGAGAGTCTCTGCATTATCCCGTCCTCTCTATGGAGAGTCTCTGCATTATCCTGTCCTCTCTATGGAGAGTCTCCGCATTATCCCGTCCTCTCTATGGAGAGTCTCCGCATTATCCCCTCCTCTCTATGGAGAGTCTCCGCATTATCCTGTCCTCTCTATGGAGAGTCTCCGCATTATCCCGTCCTCTCTATGGAGAGTCTCCGCATTATCCCGTCCTCTCTATGGAGAGTCTCTGCATTATCCCGTCCTCTCTATGGAGAGTCTCTGCATTATCCCGTCCTCTCTATGGAGAGTCTCCGCATTATCCCGTCCTCTCTATGGAGAGTCTCCGCATTATCCCGCCCTCTCTATGGAGAGTCTCCGCATTATCCCGTCCTCTCTATGGAGAGTCTCCGCATTATCCTGTCCTCTCTATGGAGAGTCTCCGCATTATCCCCTCCTCTCTATGAAGAGTCTCCGCATTATTCTGTCCTCTCTATGGAGAGTCTCTGCATTATTCTGTCCTCTCTATGGAGCGTCTCCGCATTATTCTGTCCTCTCTATGGAGAGTCTCCGCATTATCCCGTCCTCTCTATGGAGAGTCTCCGCATTATCCCCTCCTCTCTATGGAGAGTCTCTGCATTATCCCGTCCTCTCTATGGAGAGTCTCCGCATTATCCCCTCCTCTCTATGGAGAGTCTCCGCATTATCCCGTCCTCTCTATGAAGAGTCTCTGCATTATTCTGTCCTCTCTATGGAGCGTCTCCGCATTATCCCCTCCTCTCTATGGAGAGTCTCTGCATTATCCCGTCCTCTCTATGGAGAGTCTCTGCATTATCCCGTCCTCTCTATGGAGAGTCTCCGCATTATCCCCTCCTCTCTATGGAGAGTCCCCGCATTATCCCGTCCTCTCTATGGAGAGTCTCCGCATTATCCCGTCCTCTCTATGGAGAGTCTCCGCATTATTCTGTCCTCTCTATGGAGAGTCTCCGCATTATCCCGTCCTCTCTATGGAGAGTCTCCGCATTATTCTGTCCTCTCTGTGGAGAGTCTCCGCATTATCCCCTCCTCTCTATGGAGAGTCTCTGCATTATCCCGTCCTCTCTATGGAGACTCTCCGCATTATCCCGTCCTCTCTATGGAGAGTCTCTGCATTATCCCCTCCTCTCTATGGAGAGTCTCCGCATTATCCCCTCCTCTCTATGGAGAGTCTCTGCATTATCCTGTCCTCTCTATGGAGAGTCTCCGCATTATTCTGTCCTCTCTATGGAGAGTCTCTGCATTATCCCGTCCTCTCTATGGAGGGTCCCCGCATTATCCCGTCCTCTCTATGGAGAGTCTCCGCATTATCCCCTCCTCTCTATGGAGAGTCTCTGCATTATCCCGTCCTCTCTATGGAGAGTCTCTGCATTATCCCGTCCTCTCTATGGAGGGTCCCCGCATTATCCCGTCCTCTCTATGGAGAGTCTCCGCATTATCCCCTCCTCTCTATGGAGAGTCTCTGCATTATCCCGTCCTCTCTATGGAGAGTCTCTGCATTATCCCGTCCTCTCTATGGAGGGTCCCCGCATTATCCCGTCCTCTCTATGGAGAGTCTCCGCATTATCCCGTCCTCTCTATGGAGAGTCTCCGCATTATCCCGTCCTCTCTATGGAGAGTCTCCGCATTATCCTCTCCTCTCTATGGAGAGTCTCCACATTATCCTATCCTCTCTATGCAAATTCTCCATATTATTCTGTCCTCTCTTGCATTTGTCTTTCGGGGTGACCAGCCTTCTTGGGGAGACTTGAAAGAGTTTGATGTTGTAAAGATGCGATATTCCCGAAATAACAGCTTTGGAGCAACCAACTTCTCTTGCTATATCTGATAGGGTCACCCCTTTGGCCTTCATCTGGAGAACCTGCTGCCGGAGGGTTTCAGTCACTTTGAAACAGCAAAGTCAGTGCAAACTGGAATATCAGGCTCCAGTTACATGGGGTTTGTCAGAATATTAAGGAAATTCGCACCAGGTGCAGATTAACACCAATAACTTGCAGGAATCTGACCGTGTTTTCTAATTCTGACCATGTTCTCTAATTGTGATCCGTGTTCTCTAATTGTGATCCGTGTTCTCTGATTCTGATCCGTGTTCTCTGATTCTGATCCGTGTTCTCTTATTGTGATCCGTGTTCTCTGATTCTGATCCGTGTTCTCTTATTGTGATCCGTGTTCTCTAATTGTGATCCGTGTTCTCTGATTCTGATCCGTGTTCTCTGATTCTGATCCGTGTTCTCTGATTCTGATCCGTGTTCTCTGATTCTGATCCGTGTTCTCTTATTCTGATCCGTGTTCTCTAATTGTGATCCGTGTTCTCTTATTCTGATCCGTGTTCTCTGATTCTGATCCGTGTTCTCTGATTCTGATCCGTGTTCTCTGATTCTGATCCGTGTTCTCTTATTCTGATCCGTGTTCTCTTATTCTGATCTGTGTTCTCTGATTCTGATCCGTGTTCTCTGATTCTGATCCGTGTTCTCTGATTCTGATCCGTGTTCTCTTATTCTGATCCGTGTTCTCTTATTCTGATCCGTGTTCTCTTATTCTGATCCGTGTTCTCTTATTCTGATCCGTGTTCTCTGATTCTGATCCGTGTTCTCTTATTCTGATCCGTGTTCTCTTATTCTGATCCGTGTTCTCTTATTCTGATCCGTGTTCTCTGATTCTGATCCGTGTTCTCTTATTCTGATCCGTGTTCTCTTATTCTGATCCGTGTTCTCTAATTGTGATCCGTGTTCTCTGATTCTGATCCGTGTTTTCTGATTCTGATCCGTGTTCTCTGATTCTGATCCGTGTTCTCTGATTCTGATCCGTGTTCTCTTATTCTGATCCGTGTTCTCTTATTCTGATCCGTGTTCTCTTATTCTGATCCGTGTTCTCTTATTCTGATCCGTGTTCTCTTATTGTGATCCGTGTTCTCTGATTCTGATCCGTGTTCTCTTATTCTGATCCGTGTTCTCTGATTCTGATCCGTGTTCTCTTATTCTGATCCGTGTTCTCTTATTCTGATCCGTGTTCTCTTATTCTGATCCGTGTTCTCTGATTCTGATCCGTGTTCTCTGATTCTGATCCGTGTTCTCTTATTGTGATCCGTGTTCTCTGATTCTGATCCGTGTTCTCTGATTCTGATCCGTGTTCTCTGATTCTGATCCGTGTTCTCTGATTCTGATCCGTGTTCTCTTATTGTAATCCGGGTTATTTTACATTTATCTCATTTACATTTTTATTATTTATTTTTACAATAAATTCAATTGATGAAATAAGCGGGAGATCCTGCAGTTTCCTCCTGTGAGGCGATAATCACAGAGGACGACACAAGGGCCGCGACATATAGGGAATTGTGTGTTCTCTAATTGTCATCTCCAGTGTGTGTTTATATATATATATAGGAAAAAGATAAAAAACTCACATGTATCATTGTCATGTAGAAGAGCGCGTCCCCCGAGGGCCGAGTGATGGCGGCATCTTCCCTGCCACTATAGAGCAGCACATCTGTGACTTCATGATCCATCACTTACATGTGCCCCCCCGACACCGGCAGCTCATGTGCCCCCCGACACCAGCAGCTCATGTGCCCCCCGACACCAGCAGCTCATGTGCCCCCCGACACCAGCAGCTCATGTGCCCCCCGACACCAGCAGCTCATGTGCCCCCCGACACCAGCAGCTCATGTGTCCCCCGACACCAGCAGCTCATGTGCCCCCCCGACACCGGCAGCTCATGTGCCCCCCGACACCAGCAGCTCATGTGCCCCCCGACACCAGCAGCTCATGTGCCCCCCGACACCAGCAGCTCACGTGTCCCCCGACACCAGCAGCTCATGTGTCCCCCAACACCAGCAGCTCATGTGTCCCCCAACACCAGCAGCTCATGTGCCCCCCGACACCAGCAGCTCATGTGCCCCCCGACACCGGCAGCTCATGTGCCCCCCGACACCAGCAGCTCATGTGCCCCCCGACACCAGCAGCTCATGTGCCCCCCGACACCAGCAGCTCATGTGCCCCCCGACACCAGCAGCTCATGTGTCCCCCGACACCAGCAGCTCATGTGCCCCCCCGACACCGGCAGCTCATGTGCCCCCCGACACCAGCAGCTCATGTGCCCCCCGACACCAGCAGCTCATGTGCCCCCCGACACCAGCAGCTCACGTGTCCCCCGACACCAGCAGCTCATGTGTCCCCCAACACCAGCAGCTCATGTGTCCCCCAACACCAGCAGCTCATGTGCCCCCCGACACCAGCAGCTCATGTGCCCCCCGACACCGGCAGCTCATGTGCCCCCCGACACCAGCAGCTCATGTGCCCCCCGACACCGGCAGCTCATGTGCCCCCCGACACCAGCAGCTCATGTGCCCCCCGACACCAGCAGCTCATGTGCCCCCCGACACCAGCAGCTCATGTGCCCCCCGACACCAGCAGCTCATGTGCCCCCCGACACCGGCAGCTCATGTGCCCCCTGACACCAGCAGCTCATGTGCCCCCCGACACCAGCAGCTCATGTGCCCCCCGACACCAGCAGCTCATGTGCCCCCCGACACCAGCAGCTCATGTGCCCCCCGACACCAGCAGCTCATGTGTCCCCCGACACCAGCAGCTCATGTGTCCCCCGACACCAGCAGCTCATGTGCCCCCCGACACCAGCAGCTCATGTGCCCCCCGACACCAGCAGCTCATGTGTCCCCGACACCAGCAGCTCATGTGCCCCCGACACCAGCAGCTCATGTGCCCCCGACACCAGCAGCTCATGTGCCCCCGACACCAGCAGCTCATGTGCCCCCAACACCAGCAGCTCATGTGCCCCCCGACACCAGCAGCTCATGTGCCCCCCGACACCAGCAGCTCATGTGCCCCCCGACACCAGCAGCTCATGTGTCCCCGACACCAGCAGCTCATGTGTCCCCGACACCAGCAGCTCATGTGTCCCCGACACCAGCAGCTCATGTGCCCCCCGACACCGGCGGCTCATGTGCCCCCGACACCGGCGGCTCATGTGCCCCCGACACCGGCGGCTCATGTGCCCCCGACACCGGCGGCTCATGTGCCCCCGACACCGGCGGCTCATGTGCCCCCGACACCGGCGGCTCATGTGCCCCCCGACACCAGCAGCTCATGTGCCCCCGACACCAGCAGCTCATGTGCCCCCAACACCGGCGGCTCATGTGCCCCCCGACACCGGCGGCTCATGTGCCCCCGACACCGGCGGCTCATGTGCCCCCGACACCGGCGGCTCATGTGCCCCCGACACCGGCGGCTCATGTGCCCCCGACACCGGCGGCTCATGTGCCCCCCGACACCAGCAGCTCATGTGCATGTCGCGGGCGGAGGAGGGGATGCTGCGCTAACCCACAGCTCGGGTCTGGCTGCTGCTGCTCGGTGGTGGCTCGAGCGGCGCTCCTCGCCCGTGAGTGAAAAGGGGAATGGTTTTGGGGATTGATTGTCCGTGACGCCACCCACGGTTGTGGTGAGATTGGTGACACCACCGCTGCTCTGGACGGGGATCCCGGGAGCGATGACAGGGAGCAGCTTGGATGTTGGTTCTCCCCTCCGTGGGTAGGGGGTTGGCTGTCCCGGGCCCGGTGATGGGGTAGGGATGGATGACAGGCGGGTTACGGGGCCTGGTGAGGTGCAGGGTCGCGGGGGCAGCGCGGTGCCGCACGGCACGGTGGTACTCACTCAGCCAATGATGAATGCAAAGTCTCCGGTAAAACACTGGGCTGGATGGACGGGTCCCACAGACGGCTGCGGTAGTTCTCCCGGTAGGTTGATGGTGACTGCCTTTCCCTGCACCTATGTTGTGTTTACGGTTCCAATGGCTTCCCACCGGTAACCCGCTCCCCAGCTTGGATGGGTGCTGAGGGAGCCCCTTTTGCCCGCAGGCTCTGGCCCTGGGAACTGTAGCCTTGGTGGTGACTGGTTTCCCTTCATGGTTTGAGCTGTTGCCTTCAATCGGGTCTTGACTGCTGGGAAACCCCGGAGGTTCCCTTCGCTAACGGATTTGACCGGTTTGACGGCGACTCCTAGCCTGGTCGGGGTCCGTAAGCCCTGCCGAATGGTGCTGGCTTCTCTTTGCACCCCGATCCTGTACCGCCGGGCCACCGCCCGTCCACGGTCCTTACGGTTCACGTCAATCAGCCCCTCCTGCAGACGGTCACCACCGTCTGCCAACCTTGCTGTATGTGCCCGGGCCACGCACCCGGACACGGTCAGTCTGCTCCACTACCACTTCACTCCTCAACTCCTCAAACTGAACTGAACTCTACTCTCCCTTCCTTTTCCCGCCTCCAGGACTGTGAACTCCTTGGTGGGTGGGGCCAACCGCCTGGCTCCACCCCCTGGTGTGGACATCAGCCCCTGGAGGGAGGCAACAAGGATTTCTGTTTGACCTAGATGTGCCTAGCCGGGGTGTGGGGTGTGTTGTTGTAGTACCTGTGACGTCCTGGCTTGTCCAGGGTGCCACAGGAGCCCCCCCCCCCCCGACACCAGCAGCTCATGTGCACCACATAAGGATACAGGTACCACCAGGTCTCAGTGGAAGCACCGGGCACTTTTCTAAATTCATCTTTCTAAATACCTGGTGCCTGCAGTGAGACCTGTGGGTGACCGTGTGACCATGTCCGTCAGTGGGGTACATGGACTGTTGGTGAGAGATTTATACAAGGAGGTGAGTGGTTTACACTGGATGTGGACTTATGACTACACCGTGTGCAGAATTATTAGGCAAGTTGTATTTTAGCGGATTTTTTTTATTATTGATCAACAACTATGTTCTCAATCACCCAAAAGACTCAAATATCAAAGCTTAATATTTTGGCAGTTGGAGGGGTTAATATTTTGGCAGTTGGAGGGGTTAATATTTTGGCAGTTGGAGGGATTTTGGATTTGGCTTCTTAGGAGGATCTGTTTGTGCAGTGACTATTACTGTGCAGAATTATTAGGCAATTTAATAAAAACCAAATATATTCCCCTCTCACTTGTTTATTGTCTCCAGGAAACCAATATAACTGCACAACATTTAGAAATAAACATTCCTGACTGCAAAAACAAAACCCCAAAATATGAGAGACCAATATATATATCGCCCCCTTTTTTTCTGATGACCCTCAGCAGCCACCATCCATAGATTCTGTCATTGCTTGATCTGTTTACCATCAACATTGCGTGCAGCAGCCACCACAGCCTCCAGACTCCACAGCCTCCAGCCACCGCAGCCTCCAGCCACCCCAGCCTCCAGACTCCACAGCCTCCAGACTCCACAGCCTCCAGACTCCACAGCCTCCAGACTCCACAGCCTCCAGCCACCACAGCCTCCAGACATCACAGCCTCCAGCCACCACAGCCTCCAGCCACCGCAGCCTCCAGCCACCCCAGCCTCCAGACTCCACAGCCTCCAGACTCCACAGCCTCCAGACTCCACAGCCTCCAGACTCCACAGCCTCCAGCCACCACAGCCTCCAGACACCGCAGCCTCCAGCCACCGCAGCCTCCAGCCACCCCAGCCTCCAGACTCCACAGCCTCCAGACTCCACAGCCTCCAGACTCCACAGCCTCCAGACTCCACAGCCTCCAGCCACCACAGCCTCCAGACACCACAGCCTCCAGCCACCACAGCCTCAGCCACCACAGCTTCCAGCCACCACAGCCTCCAGCCACCGCAGCCTCCAGACACCACAGCCTCCAGACACTGCTCCCAGAGGTGGACTGTTTTCCATCCCTGTAGAGCTCACATTTTATGAGGACCACAGGTTCTCTATGGGGTTCAGGTCAGGGGAACAAGGAGGCCATGTCATTATTTGTCCATCTTTTAGACCTTTACTGGCCAGCCACGCTGTGGAGTAGTTGGATGCATGTGATGGAGCATTGTCCTGCAGGAAAATCATGTTTTTCTTGAACGATAGCGACTTCTTCCTGTACCACTGCTTGAAGAAGTTGTCTTCCAGAAACTGGCAGTAGGTCTGGGAGTTGAGCTTCACTCCATCCGCAACCCAAAAAGGTCCCACAAGTTGCTCTTTGCTGATCCCAGCCCATACCAGTGCCCACCTCCACCTTGCTGGTGTCTGAGTGGGAGTGGAGCTCTCTGCCCTTTACTGATCCAGCCTCTGGCCCATCCATCTGCCCATCAAGAGTCACTCTCATTTCATCAGTCCATAAAACCTGTGAAGAATCTGTCTTCAGATATTTCTTGGCCCAGTCTTGAGGTTTTATCTTATGTTTCTTGGTCAGAGGTGGGGGTTTTCAGCCTTCCTTACCTTGGCCTGTCCCTGAGTATGGCACACCTTGTGCTTTTTGATACTCCAGTAACGTTGCAGCTCTGAAATATGGACAACCTGGTGGCAAATGGCATCTTGGCAGCTTCATGCTTGATTTTCCTCAATTCATGGGCAGTTATTTTGCGCTTTTTTGCCCAGCACGCTTCTTGTGACCCTGTTGGCTATTTACCATGAAACGCTTGATTGTTCGGTGATCACGCTTCACAAGTTTAGCAATTTCCAGACTGCTGCATCCCTCTGCAAGACATCTCACAATATGGACTTTTCAGAGCCCGTCACATCTCTCTTCTGACCAATTTTGACAAAGGAAAGGAAGTTGCCTAATAATTGCGCCCCCCTTATATAGGGTGTTGTGTCATTACACCGCACCCCTCCTCATTACAGAGATGCACATCACCTGAGTTACTTCATTGGTAGTTGGCTCTCACTATACAGCCTGGAGTAGGACGACATGTATAACAAGCATCATGTGATCACAATACGCATCTGCCTAATAATTCTGCACACGGTGTATATAATGTGCACTGGTGACCATGAAGTTCACTTATGTCTACAAGATGTACACTAATAATTTTGCGATGTGGAGTTGTGACTTTTTTGCATCTTTTTTGCTTTTTATTTCTGTAGTCTGATGATTTCAAGTTGCCACACATTATTTGCTTCAGTGGTTAAGTTTAGGGGGTGAGGGTGTGACCCCATTACAGTCCCTCATTAAACACATGTCTAGCAACAGATAGTGTTATCATAGGCGTGTCACTGCACCTCTCTGCCTGATCACTGGAGAAAGTTCCTTCAATTAATTATCCACCGTCGCCGCACAGCGTACTCCGGAATTCTTCTAATATTCAGCGCAATACTGAGAACCCCGCGCCCCTCCCCCACAACCTGCGTCTCCCACTATGTGCTGACTGTGCACTTCCACGCTATGTAATATAGCTCACAAGATGGAAACACACACAAACACACATAAATATATATATACAGTACACACCAAAAGTTTGGACACACCTTCTCATCTGTAGAACAACTGTTAAGAGGAGACTGTGCAGAAGCCTTCATGGTAAAATAGCTGCTGTGAAACCCCTGCTAAGGACCGGCAACAAGCAGAAGAGACACAAGGAATGGACATTAGACCAGTGGAAATCTGTGCTTGGGTCTGATGAGTCCAAATTTGAAATCTTTGGATCCAACCACCGTGTCTTTGTAGAAAAGGTGAACGGATGGACTCTACATGGCTGGTTCCCACCGTGAAGCATGGTGGAGGGGGTGTGATGGTGTGGGGGGGCTTTGCTGGTGACACTGTTGGGGATTTATTCAGAATTGAAGGCATACAGAACCAGCATGGCTACCACAGTATCTTGCAGCGGCGTGCTATTCCATCCGGTTTGCGTTTAGTTGGACCATCATTTATTTTTCAACAGGACATTGACCCCAAACACCCCTCCAGGCTGTGTAAGGGCTATGTGACTAAGAAGGAGAGTGATGGGGGCTACACCAGATGACCTGGCCTCCATAGTCACCAGACCTGAACCCAATCGAGATGGTTTGGGGTGAGCTGGACCGCAGAGTGAAGGCAAAAGGGCCAACAAGTGCTAAGCATCTCTGGGAACTCCTTCAAGACTGTGGAAAACCACTTCCGGTGACTGAAGCTCATCAAGAGATGCCAAGAGTGTGCAAAGCAGTAATCAAAGCACAAGGCGGCGACTGAAGACCCTAGAATATGAGACATATTGTCACTTGTGTCACACTTTGTTGTTAAGTATTTCATTCCTCATGTGGTAATTTATAGTTTTGATGCCTTCATTTGTGAACCTGCAATTTTCAGAGTCATGAAAATAAAGAAAACTCTTTGAATGAGAAGGTGTGTCCAAACTTTTGGTCTGTACCATATATATATATATATATATATACACACACACTGAACTAAAATGTAAACAACACTTTTGTTTTTGATCCATTTGTCATGAGCTGAACTCAAAGAACTAAGAGTTTTTCTTTGAAAACAAAAGGCCTTTATCTCTCAAACATTGTTCACAAACCTGTATAATCTGCACTATGAGCGCTTCTTCTCTGCGGGGATAATCCATCCACAGGTGCAGTACATCAAGATGCTGATTAGACAGCAGAATTATTGCACAGGTGCGCCTTAGGCTGGCCACAATAAATGGCAAGGTATTGCAGGGTCAGATCATCAGTCGGTATCTGGTATTACCACCATTTGCCATCTGCCCTGTACAGTGACAACCGGGATTCATCTGTGAAGAGACCACCTCTCCACCAAGCCAGACGCCATCGAATGTCAGGACGATGAGCAGCAGTCAGGGGGAGACCCCGATGAGGAAGAAGAGCTGCAGTCAGGGGGAGACCCCGATGAGGAAGAAGAGCTGCAGTCAGGGGGAGACCCCGATGAGGACGATGAGCTGCAGTCAGGGGGAGACCCCGATGAGGAAGAAGAGCTGCAGTCAGGGGGAGACCCCGATGAGGACGATGAGCTGCAGTCAGGGGGAGACCCCGATGAGGACGATGAGCTGCAGTCAGGGGGAGACCCCGATGAGGATGATAAGCTGAAGTCAGGTGGAGACCCCGATGAGGATGATGAGCTGCAGTCAGGTGGAGACCCCGATGAGGATGATAAGCTGAAGTCAGGTGGAGACCCCGATGAGGATGATAAGCTGAAGTCAGGTGGAGACCCCGATGAGGATGATAAGCTGAAGTCAGGGGGAGACCCCGATGAGGAAGAAGAGCTGCAGTCAGGGGGAGACCCCGATGAGGATGATAAGCTGAAGTCAGGGGGAGACCCCGATGAGGACGAGGAGCTGCAGTCAGGGGGAGACCCCGATGAGGATGATAAGCTGAAGTCAGGTGGAGACCCCGATGAGGATGATAAGCTGAAGTCAGGGGGAGACCCCGATGAGGACGATGAGCTGCAGTCAGGGGGAGACCCCGATGAGGATGATAAGCTGAAGTCAGGGGGAGACCCCGATGAGGACGATGAGCTGCAGTCAGGGGGAGACCCCGATGAGGATGATAAGCTGAAGTCAGGTGGAGACCCCGATGAGGATGATGAGCTACAGTCAGGTGGAGACCCCGATGAGGATGATAAGCTGAAGTCAGGTGGAGACCCCGATGAGGATGATGAGCTGCAGTCAGGTGGAGACCCCGATGAGGACGAGGAGCTGCAGTCAGGGGGAGACCCCGATGAGGATGATAAGCTGAAGTCAGGTCGAGACCCCAATGAGGAGGATGAGCTGCAGTCAGGGGGAGACCCCGATGAGGACGAGGAGCTGCAGTCAGGTGGAGAACCCGATGAGCAGGATGAGCTGCAGTCAGGTGGAGACCCCCGATGAGGACGAGGAGCTGCAGTCAGGTGGAGACCCCGATGAGGATGATGAGCTGCAGTCAGGTGGAGAACCCGATGAGGACGAGGAGCTGCAGTCAGGTGGAGACCCCGATGAGGACGAGGAGCTGCAGTCAGGTGGAGACCCCGATGAGGACGAGGAGCTGCAGTCAGGTGGAGACCCCGATGAGGATGATGAGCTGCAGTCAGGTGGAGACCCCGATGAGGACGATGAGCTGCAGTCAGGTGGAGACCCCGATGAGGACGAGGAGCTGCAGTCAGGTGGAGACCCCGATGAGGATGATGAGCTGCAGTCAGGTGGAGACCCCGATGAGGAAAACGAGCTGCAGTCAGGTGGAGACCCCGATGAGGATGACTACCTGCAGTCAGGTGGAGACCCCGATGAGGACGATGAGCTGCAATCAGGTGGAGACCCTAATGAGGAAAACGAGCTGCAGTCAGGTGGAGACCCCAATGAGGAGGATGAGCTGCAGTCAGGTGGAGACCCCGATGAGCAGGATGAGCTGCAGTCAGGTGGAGACCCCGATGAGGACGAGGAGCTGCAGTCAGGTGGAGACCCCGATGAGGAAAACGAGCTGCAGTCAGGTGGAGACCCCGATGAGGACGATGAGCTGCAATCAGGTGGAGACCCTAATGAGGAAAACGAGCTGCAGTCAGGTGGAGACCCCGATGAGGATGACTACCTGCAGTCAGGTGGAGACCCCGATGAGGATGATGAGCTGCAGTCAGGTGGAGACCCTAATGAGGAAAACGAGCTGCAGTCAGGTGGAGACCCCGATGAGGACGATGAGCTGCAATCAGGTGGAGACCCCGATGAGGACGATGAGCTGCAATCAGGTGGAGACCCCAATGAGGATGATGAGCTGCAGTCAGTTGGAGACCCCGATGAGGATGATGAGTGTACCGCCCCGTGGGCTCGGCTGCGACCGCCGAACCGCTCGGATCCGTGCTCGTACTGCAGGTGGTGGCTCGAGCCTCTCACGCACCCG